>NC_056725.1:427146780-427344280 GCF_019279795.1 Protopterus annectens
TATATATATATATGTGTGTGTGTGTGTGTGTGTGCGTATGTGTGTGTGTGTTTGTATATGTATATATATATATATATATATATATATATATATATATATATATATATATATATATGTATATCCATATATGTATGTAGAAATTTATATATATATATATATATATATATATATATATATATATATATTTATATATATATATATATATATATATATATATATATATATATATATATATATATATATATATATATATACACACACACACACACATACATATATGTTTAACATATGTCCAGAATATGCAGTGGAGTCCTACCTCAACACCAATATTCTCAACCTCTTAAT
The DNA here is from genome assembly GCF_019279795.1 of Protopterus annectens. Classification (NCBI taxonomy): domain Eukaryota; kingdom Metazoa; phylum Chordata; order Ceratodontiformes; family Protopteridae; genus Protopterus; species Protopterus annectens. The sequence goes on from NC_056725.1 coordinate 427,147,126, forward strand.
GCAAGGATATGTCATGTATGTATATCAGGTATATATGCAGACTGTTGCTACTGTAACAGAGTTTGTCTTAGCAGACACGTTGTGTGTGGGAGGTCTCATCTGCTATTGACATGTACGCCATCAGTTACTGACAGACATCCTAAGGACATCATAGTGCAATACCACTGATAGCACAGTAATGATCCTGTGGACTAAAGCAGAGATATAACCAATATATGTGGACAGTATGGCATGCTCTGTTCAGTCCAGAGGTATACACATATCCCCTTAGTGCAAGACATGTGGGCCAAGCCTGACAATGTGGATGTTAACAGCCATGTACAGGGGTATATCATGTAAATACTGGACTACATATTCCAACACAGTTTAAGCATTCACACACTCCTGTCTGTCCTGACACATAATAACTGGTGGTGCAGAGGTCACATGGCCACATACTACCCACTAGTTAGTGACATACATCTGTACAGCATCCCACAGCTTTGTCAGATATACATAACAGTTAAGATGGCCCAGCAGCAGTACAGCTTGCAAATATCTGGACCTGTCACACTGGGTAAATACACTAAGCTGCTAGGCATGTAACAAAGCACTGTGCAAACTACAGGCAGACTGCCACAACACTGGTCCACATTTCGTATGGGGGAATACACATGTACCTGAAAATATAGCAGGCTCTACAGGCATGTCACAGCACAGAGTAACACACACCTGTGTGAAAGTGCATACCCACACCCAATGTGAATATAGCCACAGTCGCATATGATACACAAGCTTAATATTACACTATATGGACTGATCAACACCAACCTCATATGTGCCACTCACACACTGACCCTACATATACTGGGTTACGACACAGTGTGGTCCAATGCCTGTCTGTGGTATGGGACACATGAGTGTTTCGCCTTACAAACATGTGAGAAGACAGGGTACCATACACTGGAGCAGCGTGTAACATCAGATAGAACAGGACCAAGAACAATGACATCTACCACAGTCTGTACACAGGCCAAGGTACATATTCGCAATACACATACTGTCGACAATCACCACAGTACACAGACCCCACTGCTCTACACACAACCACAGAATGCCCAGGTTATGTCCTCAGAAATAACTCCTACTACACATAACATGTCCAGCAGTCTGATATCTGACTGGCTTGTTATCAGGTATGATGTCAATACATAATGCTGTACAGAACATATGCACCTCTTACTGCATGACATATGTACAAAGGTTGACATACTTGTGGCTGGAGCCACAAACACTGGGCCAATATTGGCATGTTGCTGTGTACCCTCATACATTTACTGTTGTAACAGAGTTTGTTGTGACATATGCCTGTGAGGGATATGAAGTCAGTAACTCTCATGGCTGTTACCATGTACTGACTGCAATCCTCAGACTATGCTTCTGCAGTTCTAAGATAGGTGAACCGTGAGTAACACAAGACACATAAAACTCCAAACTCTGGCCAGCCTGCAGATAACCCTACAGGTGAGTGTTTCCTAAAACACATAACACTGTCATGACAGGTATTAAATCATGTAGACCAGCCATATCCACACAAACCCTGTTAAACCAATATTACTCCAAAGGCAGAAGAGCAACACTTACATTCTGTAGTCATGTCTGGAACATCTCCCTCCTGTTTGTTGGCCTGTCTCCACAGTGTATGTTGTTAGAGGTATACCCCACTAACATCTGTGCTGCTGTTTGTCAAACACCGACATGAAGTCCTGATCACAGTGAATGAAAAGGGCCAACACCCACATGATGGTCCTAGTTGTAGGAGTGTGTTTCCATGCAGTTGCCTTTGGGAATGTTACCACAGTCGTCCCACATGCAACCAGCTATTGGAGGACTGCAATTCAGGCAGAGGCCATCAGCTGATCATGAGCATCCCTTACAAAACATAAGCTGCTGCCTAAGCAAAGCAGGTGTATGTCTCTACATCCACCAGAGAGGGAGTGAAAGAGACAGAGAGGGGGTGGGAGAGTAAACCCTAAGGATGTTTGTGTCACACACTTACCAGTATCGGGTTTAAAACCCCTGTCTATGTATTGCAATCACATGTCTATGCAGTTATTGCATGCACCACAGAGCTTATATGTTAGAGAGCTATCCAAAGGTATATTCCATGGTGAGTGACATCCGCAACAGTGATAAAGGATGGATAAGGTAGGTGTAGTACACGTGCCTGTCCACATGAACAGGTGTCAAGGTCGACACACCACACTCTCTCAGGGACTCAGACACATTATCATAGTTGGCAGGGTCAGGCTTAGACTTCCTAACTAGCTAGTTTACCACAATACAGTAAAACACAGGTATCACATGCACCACAGGGGTTATCAGGACGATAAATGGGTAAAGGGTATTCCAGGGTTTCTGACATCAGAAGGCATGCTTCAGTAGGCCAATGGGAGGTGTAGTGAGTATGAATGGCATCCAAATCATTATACTCCACACACACACAGAGACACAGGTTGCCAGTACTGACATGCATGGGTGCATTGTTTCACAGGTGTGTAGTGTTTGACTATGCCAGAAGGCTGTACAAGGCTAGGTAAAGGGTATACCTTGGCATCAGGCCACATGACAATGGTCTGCTGTGTGGCTCAGGGGTGTAGTGTCTGAATTGGCCCACACAGGTGGGTGCTGTCGTCACCATCCAGTCATCTGAGTTATTATTGTGTGTGGCTAGTGCTGTGCAATGCTTGCCATGTATGTGTTCTATAGTCCATGGTATGTATGATGTCTGTGATGTGCACACATCCCACATGCATGTTCTGTGACATGTGATAGTGTACCTGGGGTGTCTGGGGCATGTTGTATACACAGATTGTTATCATCAGAAGTGCCATTCCTGGCCTCATGTGGTGAGAACTGGCAATGGACACCAGGTTGACCCTGCACCTACATTGACAGCATGATACAGGTATTCCCTGGTGTCAGTGGCATCTGTCCATACAGGGTATGTGTATGAGGCATGGTATGTCCTTTGTGCGTTACATTTGCTGGCACTACAGTTGTTGCAGGTGTCCAGTAGGGAACATAGAGAAGGAGCACTTTATGCAATTGTGTGCCTATTGTAGGGATGGGACAAGGTGCCATACCCTTTGTAGTCCACTGCAATCACACCATGGTTACTATCTGTGGGCAATATGCAGGGAACTACCATCATAGGGGGTTTTGCCTAGCTGAGTGTGTTTGTGTATGAGACATGGGTTGAAAGTGTTCTCTGGGTAATACAAGGGTTGCCTAAATTGTTTGCCAGGCCTTGATGTCACATGTAGGGGTATGGATTGTCTACCCCAGCCTCTCTGCTGTTTGACATCTGTTATCCTTGTAAGGTGAACATTGAGACATATAATAAGCCCACCATATAAGAAATTTGCAAAACCAACTCCACAATGCAAGGTGAACATTGTGACATAAAATAAGCCCACCATATAAGAAATTTGCAAAACTCACTCCACAATGAGTCCAGTTATACAGTCACAACCACTACCACACAGGATATGAATGACAAACACACACACAAACACACACACCAAGTCTCACAGTTGCTATGTCTGGGAGTGGAAATCCTACCTAACTAGTATATCACACTACAGCATTACACAGTTATAGCATGCGCCAGGGTGATTAGTGGGCTAATTCTTCTCCAGAGGTGTATTTCGAAATGAAATTCTTGGCTTGCCAAAGAAGGGCAATGGAGGTTGTAGTGACTGTGAATGGCCTCAAAAGCATTGCACCCTACACAGACAAACAAACATACACACACACACACACACACACACACACACACACACACACACACACACACACACACACACACACACACACACACACACACTTGCCATGTCTGGGACTAAACCTCTTTCTTAACTAGTATATCACAATACAGCATTACTCAGTTATGGGACACGCCACAGAGATTACTGGGCTATTTTTATTCCAAAGGTGTATTTCAAAGTGAATGACATCAGCAGGCTTGCCAAAGAAGGGCAATGGGGGTTGTAGTGACTATGAATGGCCTCAAAAGCATTGCTCTCTACACAGACAAACAAACACATACATCCACACTTGCCATGTCTGGGAATAGAACTCCTACCTAACTAGTATATCACACGACAGTATTACACAGTTATAGAACGTGCCACTGAGATTACTGGGCTGTTCTCTCCCTAAAGGTGTATTTCAAAGTGAATGACATGAGCAGGTCTGCCAAAGAAGGGCAATGGAGGTTGTAGTGACTGTGAATGGCCTCAAAAGCATTGCTCCCTACACCAACAAACAAACACATACACAAACATCCACACTTGCCATGTCTGGGAATAGCACTTCTACTTAACTAGCATATCACACTACAACATTATGCAGTTATAGGACGCGTCATGGAGATTACCGGGCTACTCTTTCCCCAAAGTGTATTTCAAAGTGAATGACATCAGCAGGCTTGCCAAAGAAGGGCAATGGAGGTTGTAGTGACTGTGAATGGGCTCAAAAGCATTGCTCCCTACACAAGCAAACAAACACACACCCAAACATCCACATTTGCCATGTCTGGAAACAGAACTTCTACCTAACTAATTTATCACACTACAGCATTACGCAGTTAGACATGCCATGGAGATTATCAGGCTACTATTTCCCCAAAGCTGTATTTCAAAGTGAATGACATCAGCAGGCTTGACAAAGAAGGGCAATAGAGGTTATAGTGTCTGTGAGTGGGCTCAAAAGCATTGCTCCCTACACAGACGAACAAAAACACATATCCACACTTGCCATGTCTGGGAATAGAACTCTTACCTAAGTAGCTTATCACACTACAGCATTATGCAGTTATAGGACACACCATGGAGATTACTGGGCTAATTCGTCCCCAAAGGTGTATTTCAAAGTGAACGACATCAACAGGCTTGCAGTGACTGTGAATGGCCTCAAGAGCATTGCTTCCTACACAGAAACTCACAGTTGCCATGTCTGGGAATAGAACTTCTACCTAACTAATATATCACACAACAGTATTACACAGTTATAGGATGTACCACAGAGATTACTAGCCTATTCCTTCCCCAAAGGTATATTTCAAAGTGAATGACATCAGCAGCCCTGCCAAAGTAGGGCATTTGAAATTGTAGTGAGTGTGACTGGCCTAAAAAGCACTGATCCCTACACAGACAAACACACACAGTTGCCACACCTTGGATTAGAACTCCTACCTAACTAGTACATCACACTACAGCATTACACAGTTATAGGACACACCATGGAGTTACTGGAGTACTGCTTCCCCAAAGGTGTATTTCAATGTGATGACATCAGCAGGCTTGCCATAGTAGGACAATGAGGATTGCAGTGTGTGTGCATAGTCCATAACCCATTCATCTAGAGGCAGACACACAACACTCAGGCACACACAGGTTTATATTCCACAGGTACGTGTATACAACTTCTAGATGACTACTGACTTGTACAATCATGTTGCACAGTTAGCACAAGCACCACAGACACTTTAGTGCTGAGGGATACCAGAGGCAAATATCTACGGTGATTGACATTTGCACATAATGTGGTTTTAGCCAATTGGATGTGTGCTGGGTGGGACAGGCCTCGTGATGGGAAGCTCTTTGTCACTGTCTCTTGCACATGTCTATGTAAGTGTATTTTTGGCCTATTATAGTGTGTTGTCCTTGGATATATGTGTATATTCATATCCAGTGTGTGTGCAAAGCATGACTGGTGTGTACTGAGGAGTGTATGCACTAACATCTGCGACTGTCAGATATGTATGGTCCACTGTTGTTGCTAGACATGGGCTTCATTTTTGTAATTGTGTGAGCATGCCCAGTATGACCTTTCAGTATTTTGTTGTCTGACATGGCCTTTATTTCTCTAAATGTGGGAACATGCCCAGCATGACCTTCTGTATTGAATGTGTGAATCCATTCCAGGTAGATTGTACTCAAGTGCAGACTTTTATGTTCTACACCTCCAGCTAGCAAACTGTTTCTCTGGGATATCTGTAGATCAGTTGACAATATGGGGTCAAAATGGGCAAAGGATAGTGTGTACTATAGGTAATTGCGTCTGTGCTGCTTCTGCTACATGGTCCTGGTGTTAGCAGAGATATTCAGACATATGCACTGTTATACACTGTGATGTTTTATGTCATTAAGTACTGTCAGGTATACATATTTGCTTGCAGTGATGTCCTGGGGAACACAAGATGAATGCAGCTGTGTCCATTATTGTGGTCAGCAGCCTGCATATTCTTGCACAATCATGCCATTCTGGAGGGGAAGCTGCAGACACTTGCTGCTGGGTCTGTGTAAATGGTTTAGCACCTTGGTACAGTGGTGGCAGAAGCTCCCATGCTTGTACATCCATCGACGTGACAGTATGGCCATATCCTGCTGTGGCCATACCTCACAGCTGTACAGATTCACACAGGTTACCCAGAGGCAGGGGTCATAATTCTGGACATTACCCCTTCACTTTGTGGTTTACAAGCAGGTTTGCAGACACCCATTATTGTGTTTGCAGCCAGGGATAATATGTGCACATGGCTGAGTTTCGGATTTCACACACTCCATGACACCCATGCTCCCACCCCCCTCCCATTATTCTATCCTCTTCCACACATTATGCAAACATTATCTGATATGTTCCCTATAGTTATCACCTCATCCCAGCAGTAATTTGGTTTTGGTCCACAGTTCATGCAGTAGGACATGGTGGACATGTTACTGTGATTTATCCACATACCCTTGCATTTGGGTTCTGTGGACTGTGTTATGTTGTTATTTTGGAGTCCATGACATAGCATACATTGGCAGTAAGGGTGAGACACAGGTCTCTGGTACAGGACTGTAGGCCATTTGGTAGTGATGCAGGCCAGCTGTAGTAGGCCGTTGCATTCTGTGACTCCTACAGTCCCAGACTGCAATGCACTATATTCCCCTGGGGTGACAGGGTAGGTGTGCAAGGTGTTCATGCCAATACTATCTGTCATTATTGATCCAGTGGTGTGGATGCTGGCAGGGTGCTACTTACAGCTAGGGACACACCTGCATGGGACACCTGTTCTGCATGCTCATTCTTTAACTATTGCCATACAGAGGTGGGGGTCATATTGTACTCCTTCCCAACAGCAGGGATAAGACCGGAGAGGTACCTGTGGGTGGTGGTGGGGTGAGCTGGGTGCATGTGTGCTATGCACACTACTTGCATCTGACTCACAAATATGCATGGGGCATTCCACTTATGCTGGCTTGTGCAGGGACACCAGATGTTTCTCAATACTTTATTCCTATGACCTTTGTGGTCTGCCAGTGTTTGGCCAGATGACATCAGTATTCCCTAGTACAAGCCCAGATAATGTGCTACTAACCTGTATGTACAATTCCAAGGGTGTGTCCATTTGACAGTTACATATTATACACTGTCTTTCTGTTGTACTTCCCCCTGTGTACTGCTTGCATGTCCGGGCTCACATTCATGCCATGTCCATCTTTCAGATGGTGACACATATTACTTCCAAACATTTACTATGGCTTACTACTGGAATGTGCTTTGCTGGGAAGCATTGTGTCTGGCACTGCAGTTGTCAGAACTTGGCCCTGTCATCGGCAGTACTGGACAATGGCCACCAGGATAAACCTCACCATGCATAAATACTAGCCACTCTCACACAATATACGACAAACACCAACCCAAAACACACACAGCCCTGCATATTGTACACATGCTAAAATCTATCCTGCTACCTTGGCCAGCTCAGGTAATCTGTGCTCCATTGTTATTATACCTATACATACATTTATGGATAAGCACCGACTACTCAGCAGAGTCCACTAGTCACAAAGCCACAAGATGAGTAAACAAACATTAGTGGACTCAACACGAAGATGGTCAAGGTTTAATCAGGCCCACATACCAAACCAGTCCAAGTGAAAAAAATATGCCAAAAAGATTCGAAAACTATAAAACCTTTTATTCCAAAACCACAAGATAGATGAGCGCTTTCACGTACCCCAATGTACGCTTCCTCAGATCTAATCCACTAAGCTCATAGCAAATTTTAAATACTCATTCATATCACAATTAGCTCATTAACCAACCAAATAAATTAATTAATTAAGCTAATAACAATCAAGTTGAACATTTACTAGGGCTAATCTACAACTCATTTAAAGCTAAAGCCCTATACATATACATCTAAACATGTCTTTAGACATTACCTTCAAGACCTACAGCACATACATATCTTTATATATAAGATGTGCATACATATATATATATATATATATATATATATATATATATATATATATACATATGCCTAAATGCATGTAGATAAAAACATTCTTTATGAACAACTCCATAGATAATAATCAAAATTTGCAAAAAACATTATATACATTCAATAACAATAATCAAATTCATATAAAACATATAAAATATTTAAAATGTATATATCCTAATACATGAATAGAAGCTCAGCTACACTCTGATTTATCACTAATTTATACAGAGTAACACATATTCCCATGTACATTATAACTTAAAAATAGAGCCATCTCGTGGCCACTATCTCCTATTTCTAAGTATAGGTTTAATTGATACATACTGGTTGATACCTGGGTGTATGTGGGCTCTAAGCTTAAAAATCCATTGTAATTCCCTATTTTCCAGTAAATTTACATGATCTCCCCCTCTACCATTGCAATTCACTCTCTCTAAAACTCTGAATTTAAACTGATGGTCATTATATTCTATAATATGCTTTGCTAAAGCATTCGGACCATTTTTACGCTTTATGTCATATGTGTGGTTATACACCCTGTTTTTCAATTTTCTTTTAGTTAACCCTACATAAAACACTGGACAAGTGTCACAGGTAGCTAGATATATGAGGCTCTCTGTTTCACATGTTGCCTCAAACCTAGGGCTAAAGGTATATTTCAACACTGGATGTACAAAAATCTGTTCATTAGTAATGTATGGACACATATTACAATGCTGGCAAGGAAACGTACCTTGTCTTTCATACCCAACCGAATCTAAGCTATGATTTAGTCTAGGATTGGAACATAGCAGCCTTTTTAAGTTCCTATTATTCCTGTAGGCAAACCTGGGGTTGTGGCCTACAATTTTAATAGTCTGACCATCTATTGCCAAAATTTTCCAATTGTTCTGGACGATGTCCCATATTGCTTTACTATCATTAGTATAGGTCATAACATATCTAACTGTTGTAGTCTCACTCTCTGCTAATCTTATATTGGTACCGCTATAGCTATACTTACTCGAGCTTTCATTCTTATTGATGTTTCCAACTTTGTAGGGAGGGGATTTGAAAACTTCATCTCTAATCCTTTCCACCATCTTTTTATTATAGCCCCTCTCATGAAGCAGTTTCTCCATTAGTTCCACTTCTTTCAATTTTACATCCATGTCTCTTCATAATCTATTTATTCTGATGAATTGACTTCTGACTATTGCTGGAAAAACATGTCTCGGATGCATACTGTCGAAGCTTAATAAAATGTTCTTCCAGCATGATTTCCTATAAAGACTGGAAACTAAAGTGCCTGCTTCAATGCTCAAGCTTATATCTAAGAAATTGACTGTTTCATGTGAGGCTACCATTGTAAACCTCAAGAAATCAGTCGTACTTTCAAGATAATACAAAAATTCTTTAAACTCCTCTTCAGTACCTCTCCAAACAATAAGGACATCGTCTACAAACCTCTTGTATAATACTACTTTCTCAAAAAGTGCATGTTTAAACAAAAATTCTTGTTCCCATTGGAAGACTACCAAGTTTGCATATGTGTTAACACATGGGGTGCCCATAGCCACACCCCATTTCTGATGGTAAATCGTCTCTCCATATGAAAATACATTGTATGATAGTACTAAATCAAGTAGTTGGCAAATAAGTATTTGTTTATTTCTACTAAAGTCACCCCTAGACTGAATAAGTTCTCTAACTGCTTGGATGCCATATTCATTCGGGATAGAAGTAAACAGATTCCGTACATCCAGCGTTATCAATAAGTGTATATCTTTACTTAGCATCACTCCCAATTGCTCTATAAACTCTAATAGTTGGTAGGTATCTTTCAAAATCGTGGGAATTTCATTCACTAATGGTCTAAGTGTTTTTTCAAGGAAATTAGATATATTCTCAGTGGCCCAAAATTCACCCGAGACTATTGGTCTCAATGGGGGGGGGGGGGGGGGGGTTCTATACCTTTATGAATTTTGGGCAAACCCTTGATCACTGGTATCCGAGGGTGTTCTCTGTAAAAATAATCACAAAGCTCCTTGTCTATTTGCCTGCACATAAGCATATCATAGAGAGAGTCTGCCACTACCTTACAGATGTTATTTAATGTCTCTTTCGAGATTTCAAGATATGTTTGTCTATCGCTTAGCATGTGAAGCATGAGTTCATCATACTCTTCTGTATTAAACAGAACAATCCCTCCTCCTTTATCCGCTGGTTTAAAAGTAAGGGTGGGATTAGTAGATAGAGATCTAAGTGAAGAACTCTATTTGCTGCTCAAATTAAAATAGCGACACTTTTTTTTACCATTAAAGAAATAGTCATACACATTATTCTCAGAAACCTTCAAAAAACATTCAATATGCACCGGTAAAGGCGGTGAAAAGGTACTTTTCATTTTAAAACTAGTTAAATCATTAGTTGTATGTATAACTAAAGACTTATTACCAAAATGTAACTTGAGAGCTACTGCTCTCACAAACATTCTGAGATCAACGAGTACATCATGCAGGTTGCTACCTTGCGACGGGATGAATGTCAATCCTCTATTAAGCAAGTCAATGTCAGCTTGGGATAGTACAAACCTGGATCTATTGAGAAACAAATTTCTCAATTCTTCTGTCATCTCCGTTGTTGAAAACTCTCTCCAGAGTGCTTTCGTTTCCTTCGCTCCCAACTGTTTGTGCGATCCCTCTGATATACTTGCTTCCGAACAGGGTAGGGTAAAAAATGTTGAGTGGTTTTATGTGCGTTGGCCTTCGGAATCGCTCCCATCCTATTAGCTGATTTGTTGGCTTCCTGGTTGGGAAGCGGGGTGCGAGGAGACAGGCCAGTATCTAGAAGCTGCGGCTCATCAGGTGGAGTAACAAACGCTCCATCAGAAATGACGCTCACCACGTCAGCTTCCATTGGTCCAATTGCAGATGTAGTTGCTTCTACTCTGATGTTTGTAGTATCAGTACATGTTGAATTGCTGATGTCTCTCTCATTATCAACAGCGTGGTTACGGTTACTGCTCCTGGGCCAAACAAAAACATTCCCCATAGAGAAATCTCTAAAGTCTCTGTGCAACTTGCGCTGCTTCATTTGCTGTAACTTCTGACTATAAGCAAGGACCTGCATGTATATGTGATCCAGCTTACTTAAACAAGACTCATAATTAAATGAATCACGTATCTCTTTGTTTAATCTTTCAATCTTTAGCAATAATTCATGCCCAAGGGGGGAGAAGTAGTCATTAATTAACTGCATGTATTTATAGCTTAGATCAAGGTTAAGCTCTTGCCATTTCTTTAGCAATTCCGGATGATTGTCCCCATACGTAGGCATACATAATACCCGCATGCCTCTGGGGACAATCTTAAAGTGTATACAGGCTTCAAGATATTTCCGTTGCCATGTGTATCGCTGCAGTCTGTACAAATCATTCTCTAATTCATTACTCAGTGAACGAAACTGTTCTATATTTTCAGTTTGACTTAATGCACCAGCTGTTACTGATGTTGGTAGCTCCAGAGTCAATAAAGGGTTGCTTACATTTTTAGTAATAAGATGCCATTTATCTTCGCTTACCCTCGTCTCCGGGCAAAAATCCATTTCTATGGGGATGTTAGCCATCTCATGCAGTAGTAGTAGGCCCTGCATATTGTACACATGCTAACATCTATCCTGCTACCTTGGCCAGCTCAGGTAATCTGTGCTCCACTGTTATTATACCTATACATACATGCTACTACATTTCTACATACGATTGGGGGGGGGCACACCTGACTGTTACTACATAGGATTGGGGGGCACACCTGACTGTTACTACATTTTGACATAGGAGTGGGGGGCACACCAGACTGTTACTACATTTCTACATAGGATTGGGGGGTCACACCTGACACTTGTACACATTTGCTATGACTGTACTGGCATGTCAGGTTCTCCATTTCATTCTGTATTCTAACCTATCATGCTGACTAGAGGCAGATCAGTGTACTACAGGTATTAGGTTTGATTGACCTACATTTCAGTTTCTGACTTCTTACCCTTTAGAACTAACATCCCACTGCCTGACCTGTTGTAGTCTGTCTGTGTAGGTCTGGGGAGGGGGTGTTCTCCATAGCCATCAATCAGAGGCCTTAGCACAACCTTTGTTTGTGTTTGTTCACACCTGTCCTGCTGGCTGAGACTTGTTGGGTATGTGATCCTCCCTGACTGGCATGTGTGTGTCCTATAGACACACATGTGGCCCAGCACATTTCCTGAAGTGAGTTTTGTCACCTTGTCTAGTACTGGCTACTATGGTGACACCAGTATTTGTTACAGATGTCATGCTGCCACTATAGGTGTCTACTATCTGCTGGCATCCTATTCAGCCACCTGATTCCCTTGCATGCTCACATCCATACCATAGATACAAGTAACAACACATACTACTCCATTCAGCAGTTGGTAGGAAGAGTGACTTACCTTGTGGCTGTGCCAGTATTGAGGATGGTGTTGGAGGGCTGACTATGTTGGATGCATATAGTACACTCCCTATACATGGTTAAGCACAGGTAGTGTTTGGCATCCCTTTTACTGTTTGTGTGAGTCAGAGAGAGGTGTTATTCCCTGGTTCCCTACCATGTCAGTGTATGTGCTAAGTGTTGCCTCTTTGCCAAGGCCTGGGCATACTGGGCACGCATCCTTCTGCCTACTGGGGCAGGTTCAGGTTGTTCCTCCTCCGAGTCACTCTGTTCCTCTCCAGGCCTTGGCAATGGTGGGGGGCTTTGTTGTCCTCCCCTATGTTGTTACTGCTGCAGCTATTTCCACAGGATCATATTGTGTAGCATGGCACATATGATGACAATTTGGGTACATGTAGCTGATGAGTACTGCAAGACTCCACCAGATGTGTCCATGCACTGGAACCATGACTTGAGCATTCCAAACACATGCTCTATTATAATTCTGGTCTGTGTGTGTGCCTCATTATGGAGTTCTTGTTTGGGTGCATGTGCATTTCTGATAGGTGTCATCAGCCACAGCTCCAGTGCATAACCAGCATCCCCCACTAGGTGAACCATAAGGGATGTCCCCACTGGCAAATTCCTGGTACAGCTGTGCCAGATGCCAGATGCCAGATGTGGGAGTTGTGATAGTTTCCAGGGCAGCCAGCACACACATTAATTGTAATGCCCTGGGCATCACACACGACCTGGCAGTCGATGGAGGGGAAGCCCTTGCAGTTCATGTAGACCCTACCCCACTCACTGCATGGTGCTTTGATGCATACGTGCATGCAGTCTATAGCACCCACTACCTCAAGGTATTCTGCTATTTGGTGGAAGAGATGCATATTGCTGGCCAATGCCTCACAGGTGTTGTAGAAATATACGTGCTCACTGGCATGTGCTGACATGGCATCCAGGAACTGGTGGAGTACCCTGGATGCTGATGACTGTGAGATCCCATGATATCACCAGTTGGCCTTTGGAAGGTACCTGTGGCTACTATTCCTAGGCCTACACATACCTTGGCATCCACTGGGATGGGTTCCCCTCTGTTGGTTCTGTGTGTGAGGTGTGGCCGGCACATCTCAACAATTTGCTGTAGGATGTCCCTGTCCACTCTATAGCACTCAATTATCTCCAACTCATGTAGCCCCTGATAGGTTACCCTGGCTCTGTACAGTCTTCTTCTCCTCACTGTGGGTTGGTTAACAGCATTATCATCCTCACCACCCTCAGTCTCTTCCACATGTTGATTTATGATAGCTGCTGCAGCCCCTATCATTTTGTTAGTTTTGTTTGGTAAAATTTCCCCGCTTGTGTACACCGGTGGTGTAGAGTATGTGGGAAAAAGCACAGGGAAAGGTCTTTGCATTATTTATAGTGGTGTGCTGGGCTGGGCAGGTCAGCTGCCTGTGTAATTGGCTGATTCTGATACATTTCACCTGCCATCTATGCTAGTCCTCCTTGATTACCTTCCTACTGCTGTTTTCCCTTCCCATTGCCTTCCTGTTTAAGCCCAGGGGCACGCTGCACAAACACAGTACTCAAATGTGCATGGGGCTGCTATTTCCTGGTTTACTTTTTTTTTCCATTAAAACCCAGTGCGTGCCGCGCACACCCATTTAGGCAATGTAAAGAGTGCTAGGCACCCTCAGACACACCCCCTTGCTTAGCTCTGCTAAGCTCATGGCAAACCCGAGCCACAGGGCTCAAATAAGCTTACAGTATGCCTGACACGCCCCTCTATGATGTCAGCTAGCTCTTAGGCTTGCACCATGGTCTTCCTGCACCGACACGGTTGAGTGCAGACTAGCCATAAGGGAGAATCTGGGATTCAGAATAATTCCCCTCATTTGCATAGGATTGCATGCTAATGCCCAGTTACAAGTCCCACACTGAGCCTTCCCCCTTAGCAACCACTATTCACTGGCCATGTTGTCTTCTGCCTGCCATTGAGTATAATGGCAAAATAGTGATTTTGGATACAATGCTTATTTCAGTTTTTTTTAATTTTGGCCCGATCCCATTTGCGCGCCGCTGCCCTATGCTTAAATAGCCAAAATTGACTAAAAAAATAAACTTTTTTTTTATTTTTGAAACTGTTTTCCATGCCAATGGCCATATATTTGGCCACTGGCATTCTTTCAACATAATATACATCCTTTATTTGGAGCTGTCATGGCTCCATTTTGTAGTTTGCAGAAATGTACTTGGTTACTAACCGAGTGCATTTCTGCAGACTAGTCTAGTCCTGCACGGCCATCTGCCAACTTTCTGGATCACAAATTCACCTCATTTGCATGGTTTTCAGCTGTAAATGGGGCAATTTGCATGCAGGAGCTGTGTCTGTGCAGGAATAGTGCAGGAGCACTCGTGCACATTCTGGGAGTTTATTTCTGGATTGCACGGTGGCCATATTGCCTCCAGCAGCTCCTGCACTATTCCTGCATGCTGTGCAGAGCTTGCTGAATCCAGGGGCATGTCTTATAACTTCTAACATTTTCTTAAATCATTTCCTTTTTTATATGCTTGCCTGTTAAATAACAGTTAAAGTCTCATGTAATTATAATATTCATATTTATCACTACATAGTCTGAAATCTGGTGAAATAAGCCTTCCCTTTCTTTAAAGTTAGTATAAACATATACTGTTATAATTCTATACACTTGTTCCTTCTATTTTAAATTTACAGTGGTTAATCTTCCAATTTTTTGCTAAAGTTACATCTGATATCTTTACTGTATTTCTACAGAATACGGCTATTCTAGAACATCTCTCATTTCCCACATTCCAAATTATCTTTCCAACCCATAGTTTCTCTATTTTTATTACTTCTTCATTTGTTTAAAATTGTGTTTTCTAAAATAATTAATCTATATCACATGTATTACACCACTGCAAAATTCATATTCTTCTCAGTATATTCTTAATACTATTCACAATTACAGAAAGCACTTTAAACATTTCCTTAGATTCATGGTTTCATAAGTTCATAGCTAATTACTAGGTTAGTTTTCATAACAGGCCATTGTAAGCCTAACCAATTTCCCTCTCAAAGGTGAGAATCAAACACTGTATCTTGTGTTTGTCAGTTAAATACCTTTAAATGTATTTTTTCTGTCTTTTACCTTTTAACCAACAGAATTCTTTTTCCCCTTTTACTCTCTCTCACTTTATGTCTTCTTCATCACTTATTTCAGAGCCTTCTTTCATATACTCTTTATTATTATTTTTTCTCACCTAATTTTTCTATTTCTACTACTTCTAAACTGTCTTCTCTTTGTTCATTTCCTTCTCTTTCTTTTTCCTTACTCTTATTTTCATTTTTGCAATCCATCCATAAATGTTCAATTTTGCTACATTTATAACATTTCAATTCACATCTTTTGCATTATGAGCCATTTCCCCACAAATATAACATTTTCTTTTATCGCAGTTACTTATCAAATGTCCTTCTTTTTCACAAAAAAATAAAAATAAATAAATAAATAAATAAATAAATAAATAAATAAAAATAAACATGTTGTGGTTTTTTCCCAGTATTTTACAACACCTCTATTCCCCTTCAGATTTATCATGTTTGGTATATCTATAATTTTTTTATCTTTCTATTTTTAACACAGTACTACAATCCCAGGTACCAGTCGTATTTTGTCATAAACTTTTATAATGCGAAGTACTTCTTTACAT
This sequence comes from Protopterus annectens, assembly GCF_019279795.1. NCBI lineage: Eukaryota > Metazoa > Chordata > Ceratodontiformes > Protopteridae > Protopterus > Protopterus annectens. The sequence continues at coordinate 427,163,611 of NC_056725.1, forward strand.
AAAACATTCAAATTCCTTTCAAATTCTCTCTTTCTACCTGTGTTTCAAATTGTACATGAATCTTCATTTTTGTTTCCCTGTTAAATGCTTTTATCACATAAATATTCCATGGGTTAAAGTCTTTCTTTTTTTCACATTCTCCAAGAAATATTTCCATTGAAAAAACAGTCTCACATATGTCACAAAACATCTCTTTGTTAATAGGAATACATGATCTTACCTCATGTGCTTTTACACCCGAACAAGCTATTAAATTGTCCCACACTACATACCTGTCCATTTCTTTGTCTTCTTTACTTTTAATCCTTATCACACAATTCTGTTTTTCATTTTTTTCTGTTACTGCACTTTTGCCTTCTTTTAATTTCTCTGCATATGTTTTCTTTTCCATCTCACCACTATTGTTTCAGATTGCTTCTGCATCCTCCTTATATATTTTCTCCATAATGTCCCTACAGGAAACATCTCCTTCATTTTCTGACTCATTCTGTACCACCATTTCTTTAAGTAAATCATCCCACAACCCTCCCAATTGGAAGGTTGTAATTATACAGCTATTATTTACTGACTCATCTCTATCAAACATGTTTCTTTGAAACATTTCCTCATAATCCTGCACACATTCTCTGGTCTTGATATTTGTTTTCTCCTTAATTTCTTTCACTACCCCATCATTTTATTCTCTCTCTATCTGCTTCCCTGTTTCTCAGGGCTGCCTCTGCACCTGGAATGAAAACAGAATGTGCTCCTCCACAATGGTTCCTACTCTCAACAATGACAAGTAGGGAAAGTTCCCTAATTCCCTGTACAAATTTCACCTAGTAGTAGGAACATCACCTTTTGTCTGCCTTAAAAAGACACCACTAGCATAGAGGGACTAACCTGGTTAACATAAGATAAATAAAAATAAATAGATAACTTAAACAGGTATTCAGTATAGGAGTAAAATGGGAGAAGAATCATAAATGATTAATCTCAATGTTTGTTAGTCTTCTTCCCATTTATTTTAGTTGTCAAATTATATAAAGGGACAGCAAGGTTTGTTGTGAGACCTACCAGTAAAAACTATGGTGAAATTGTGACATTATTAGGAAAGGCATGAATAAATTTAGGAAAATGTACTTGTAGCTATAAATACTAGAAAAAAATAACAGTGAAGTTTAAGTAGGAATATAATGCAGAGAAGGAGATGGTTTGCTGCAATAAAACATTATTATTTTGTGACTCAAGGCTGGACTTCATTGCCTGAAAGACAGATTGTGTCCAGATAAAGGGAAAGGGTAAGAAATACATAAGGTTCGCAAACTTCGCATATGGCAGACAGACTGAGAAATACGGGATGAGGTTACAGGAAGTAAGTTTAAACCACTTAAATAAAAAAAAAAATATTCAGAAGACCAGTAAATTTTTTTCTAAGTCCAGTCAAAGTATAGATACATGAACCAAAAGAAGAAGACGAAGAAAGGAAAAAAGAGATAGCTTGAAATTCAGTTTGACTCTTCATCAGAAGTAAAGTAAAGGCAACTGTGTTACATTAAGCTGTAAAAGTCAAAAGACATATGACTAGAAACAACCAATAAAATGCACCATATTATGGGCAATACTCTTAAAAATGTGAAAAACATTTGTGCCAGAATAAAATATGCTAATAAAAATAACAAATATATAGTATGCCATTAAAAACATTATTTAGGCTACATGAGTTTAGAATGAATTTAGTGTTCATGGTGCAATTTAGACCAGGTAGTCCATTACCATTCAAACAATTCAACTAGTTTCTTTCTAGAGGAAATGTGATGTCTGGCTTGGGAAATGGTAACAAAGCTGGCTTTAATAAGTAGGTCATACTCATATTCTCAATGAGTATGAAATAAGTATTCCCTGCTCCAAAAACATCAGCAGCTTCCTGAGAAAGATCATTAATCTATTTTCTATGGATGGTTCTAGAGGTAATAGCCTTCCTTTTATATCTATTTAGAAGAATATATATATATATATATATATATATATATATATATATATATATATATATATACACATTGGTACTGGTACTGACTGCCGAAAGGTTAGAGTACACTGTAAACCTTTTGATCTGGAGGAAATATGGAATTATGACCCAAATTTTACAAAGCTTTATTCAAGAAAATAAAAATGTATGGTATTTGAGTGCTTTTGTTTGTTAGGTAGTGTTATATTGTTGAACTTCTTCAGAAATACAATTCTTAACTTGCAGGTTCATGCATTTAAGACTGTTCTCTGGCTATTGAAGGGGAGGGGTGAGCTCTGCCTTATCTGATCCATTTTAGTAAGATTTTTACATTTAGGCTCCCATTCAAGCCTGGGGGTGTGTCAGCCTGGAGTTTCACCTGCCATCTAAGTTTTCTAACTTCCAACTGGGGGTTGGTATCATTGTGGGGGATGGTGACTTTGTCCAGGATTATGAAGAGGAATTTAGTACAAACTGGGCTGGTATATTTATGTTTTGCGAGAGTGTTTTAGTATCTTGGTTTCTAATGGCTTGGTAGTGTTCCTTGATTCGGTTGCTTAGTTTTCTTACTGTTTTGCATACATAGTAGGATCCACATTGCTTGCAGACTGCTAGGTCATTATGTCTGTAGTGTTGCAGCCGAATGCTTGCTGGAAGGTAAAAATGTGCCTAGGGTATTTTAGGGTGAAGTGTTCCCCTTTGGCTATGAACTGCCAGCAGATGCATTTTCCACAGCTATACACGGCTGGAGGCCTCAGAGCATTAGGGGTGGTGGTTGGGGGGGGGGGGTTGTGTCAAACATAGTCTTAAGAGATAGTGTTCTCTTGCAACTGATGGCTGGGGAAGGTCCCAGTGATTTTTGCAGTCTGTAGCTGATTTTAATAATTTCCCAGTTGTTTGTTAGTATAGTTCTGATGGATTTTGTGTCTAGGAAGTTTGGCAGGGGGAATCTGGTGCTGTCTTTGGAAGCTGTGTTTCTCTTCATGTTGTGGAACCCATATCCAAATATTGGAGGGTATCTGAGGAGTCTGTTATCTGAGATCTCCCTCCGGATACTGTTGATGAGTTCCACGGGGTAGTGCTTGTCAATGAAGAGCTTGGCTAGGAAGTGGCATTCTTGTATGAGTGTTTCCTCTTCGTGGACCATGCAGCTTAACCACACAAATTATCCCTTTACTATGTTCTTTTGCATGTAAAAGGGGTGTTGGCTGGTGTAGTTGAGGTAGTTGTTGCAGAACATCTGTTTCCTGTGTATGTTGGAGGAAAATTTTTGGAGACCGGGTCTAGGGAAAGCATGACATCCAGAAATTGGACTTCATTCCCTTTGCCTGGGAGGGTGAAGTCCAAGAAGTCTATACTGTGGCTGATTCTGTCTAGAAAGGGGTCGAGTTCCTCAGGGGGTCCTTCCCAGAAGAAAAATATATCATCGATATAGCATTTATATAGACTGGTGGACTCAAACTCCTCAAGGTTGGTGAGGATATCTGTCTCCTACCAGCTTAGGACTCAGTTGGCATAAACTGGTGCCATTTTGGCTCCCATAGTTACCCTTTGGAGTTGTTGGTAGATCTGGCCATAGAAAGAAAATAAATTATTTTCCAGTACTATTTCTAGTAGTGAAATCCATGTTTGGACTTGGTGTGGTGGGGATTTTTGCAGTTGGCTAGGTATTTTCCCACACTGTCTAACCACTGTTGGTGGGCGATACTGGGGTACAGTGCCACTATGTCCAGCGTGACAAGGGTGCAGTGGTTTATAATTGGGGGTAGCTGGTGGATAGCATTTAGGAATTCCCAGGAGTCTCTAAGGTAGTACTTGGACTCCTGAACTATCGGGTTTAAGCAGTAATCCAGAAGCACCAAGATATATTCTATTTTGGTCTTTTTAGACGCCACTATGTGTCTCAGGGGTGGGTTGTTTTGGTCTTTGTGAATTTTTGGGATCCCATTTTCCCGATTTGGGGAGATGGTCTTATCATAAAATCTAACTCCCAGTTGGATATAAAGTCTTTCCAATAGAGGTCAACCAATGATTTGTCTATGTTTAAAAAGCTTCAGTCGAACATTTCTCGGGACACAGCTTTGTAGTATACTGTGTTGGAAAGTGTGGCCTCCATCTTGTTGATGTAAGTCCTGGTGCCTATTAGAATGATACCAGCTCCCTTGTCGGCCTTCATGATGGTAATGCTTGGCTCATTTTTGAAATGTTGTAATGCTTTTCTGTCAAGGGTTGAGAGCTTAAACCACTTGTTACATGGTGTCTTTTCCAGTGAGGCTCTGATTTCATTCTTGCAAACCTTGGAGAAGATACTGAGGGTTTGATTGAGAGGAGGGTTAAATGTGCTTATTCTCCTTGGTGGGCTATTGGTATCACTGTCAGACCCTTCCTCTTCACTATTGGATGGGGAAGGAGGTAGTGTCTGGTCTGGAAAAGTGATACTCCTTTGTGGAGGAGTGGAGCCTGTAGCTGACTGATAGCTTGGGCTGGTGGACCCTAAGTACTGAACATTGTACTCTTGGCTGTCTGAGAACCCTTGCTCATTAAAAAAACATATTGCTTTTAATACCTTGTTTAAGTTCAATTTTCTGCAAAATAGTTTCAGGTCCAGCACTATGTTTGTGATGGAGGCCCTTTGGGTTGGAATAAAATTTTGTCCTTTTTTCAGTATTGCTTTGCTTTGTGTGTGTGTGTGTGTGTGTGTGTGTGTGTGTGTGTGTGTATATATATATATATATATATATATATATATATATATATATATATATATATATATATGGTTCCCATTCAGAAGCCTGAAACATCATAAGCCTGAAAATCAAAATCCTGAAACCAAAAGCCTGAAAATTCAGAATCCTGAAAACTCAAAATCCTGAAAGCCCAAAATCCTGAAAGACCAAAATCCTGAAACTCAAAATCCTGAAAACACAAATAATGCTAATATGTCACTATAAAGACACTAATATCTACCAACTGACCCTGACCCTAACCCTAACCCTAAGGTCCGTCACTATCGCACACTCACCTGACCCGCGCCCTAACCCTAACTCACTTAAACCGCCCCTAACCCCAATATTTGTCACTATTGCATACATGCCTAACCTGTGCCCTAACCCTAACTCACTTAAACCGCCCCTAACCCTAACATAAAACCAACCGCACACTTACCTGACCCCAACGCATGACCTAACACCACAGGGCTAACAATAGCAAAGCCAGAATGACATCAGTATGTCTATTTTGTGTTTTCAGGATTTTGAGTTTCAGGATTTTGGTCTTTCAGGATTTTGGGCTTTCAGGATTTTGAGTTTTCAGGATTCTGAATTTTCAGGCTTTTGGTTTCAGGATTTTGATTTTCAGGCTTATGATGTTTCAGGCTTCTGAATGGGAACCATATATATATATATATATATATATATATATATATCTATATGTATATATATATATATATATATATATATATATATATATATATGTGTGTGTGTGTGTGTGTGTGTATACGCACACACACACACACACACACACACACACACACACACACACACACACACACACACACACACACACATATATATTTATATACATTTGCAAAATACCTATTTCCGCTTAAACTGGTTAATTTCAGAAATCTTTTTTAAATTCAGTATTAAAAAGTATGCAGATCAGAAATGCACATCTGAAATGGAGGGTTAAACTATAGTGAAGACTGTTTTACCTTCTGGAAACCTGGTGTAGAACTCTAGAAATCCTGGCTACACCTCTGGCCAACACCAGTTTCCTATAGCTGTCAGCACTCTTAGTAAAGCAAAACCTACGTATAACTGGAATAATTTATTTATTTTTATATTCTTCATTTGTAATCTATGTAAACCAGCTTGATACAAGCTTCTATTCAGGATGACAGGGATCAGTGTACAATTAAATGACTTGTTCAGAGTCACATATGGCAAATAAATCAAACCATGTACACGAGAATGAAGATCATTAAGAACTCAAAGCCTTCATCCTTTGCACTAACTGCCAGGTCTCAAATAGTGTTGCTGGCAATACTGTATTTTAGTAGCTGTAAATACAAAAAATAGACAAACATTCTTGATTACTATTACTATAAGATTTGTCCTGTCACAAATGCCAAACACATTTCATTATCTACAGCTTCGGGATTATAGCAAGTTAAAACTAAAATTCTTCTACATGACTTCAAATTCTAATCAAAGCTTCCTTAAGTGTAGTTGCTGAAGAACGTAGACAAAATTTAAAAGCACAGAGCTGCAGCTACAAAGAGGAGAACTAGTTGGCTACTACATACTGAGACATGGCACTGAATTTGTTCAGTATCCTCACCGAAAAATTATAAAGAGGACTGAAAGCTTTATGAATGGGATGCTCTTAAGCAACAGTAGAAAACAAGGTAGGCATTTGGAAGGGACTGACACAGTGAATAGATGCTTGTGCAGCTCTGAATAAACTTCCACTGTGTGGGATCTGAGATTCAGTGGGAATTATGTAAATGATCATGAAAGTTGCACACAAGAGTCTGAGAGGATTTTATACAACTAAAAAAACATGCTGGTAAAAGCAAAGGAAATGGGCCTTGGTTAACCATATAACATATAAAGGTAAGTGAAGTTTGTGCTGTGGTTAGTAGTGAAAACCAGTGGTATAATAATATACTCCAGGAAATGTAGCTTTCCCAGCAAAAAAAAAAGGAGGGGGCAACATCATTATACATAGGTTCATAGGTAAGTACTAGGCTATCTGCCCAAGAGCATTTATAAGCCTAGCCAGAATGTGTTGGCTTTCGCCTCCCCCTTAGATTAGTTCCCTGAGCCTCTGTCCAGCAGAGCTATTAGTTCCCTGTGCCACTGTCCAGCAGAGCCACTGCAGTGATCCCCGGGGCAAATTTTCTGTTTCCCATCCACCTGTCAAGGTTTCTCTTGAAGAGTGTTAGTGAGGGGCTCTGCCTGATGTATATTGGAATCCTGTTCCAAAACATGGGGAGTCTCTGGGACAGGAATCGATCCCTCCAGCATGTCCTATTTATCGTTGTGGTGAGGTTTATATCTCTAGAGCGTGTGGCTCTCTGGGATTTGTTTTTTTTTAGGTAAAGCATGTCCATCAATTCTGGGTTGGACATGGCCTTGTATGTCAGGCAGAGATCAACTCTGAGTAAGCGGTATGCGACCGAGTAGAGCTGGAGTTTCTTGAGTTAGGTCCCCAGATCCCTTATTACATTTTCTGTATTTAGGGGACTACCACCTATGTGGTAGTTCATGGGTACTTTGTTTTTTCCAAAGGGGATGACTATGCACTTTTTGGCATTTAGCTTGAGGCCATGATTTTGACACCAGGTATCCGTCTCAGTGAGACCCATCTGGAGGGTGTCTGTATCAGCTGGAGAATCAGTTATGGCCCCTAGTTTGCAGTCATCTGTGAACTTGGTCAGCCATAGTCCTCCTATGCTTGCCTGTACCTCTGATAAGTATATACCGAACAGGAGGGGTCCTAGGACTGAGCCCTGGGGGATGCCACTTGTAACCGGTTTAGAGTCAGATGTAGAGCCTGCAACTCTCACCATATGGGTTCTACCCATGAGTCAGTTGGCAACCCATCTCATGATGTAGGGGTTTATGTTCAAGCTGATGAGCTTGTCTATAATACTAGAATGGGGAATGGTGTCGACAGCCTTTGCGGGGTCTAGGTAGGCTGTATGGACCTCCTTTCCCTCATCTAATGCCTTGGTAACCATCCCAAAGAAGTCCACCAGGTTTAGGAGGCATAATCTGCCCTTAACAAAGCCAAACTGGGTAGGGTCCAAGGTTTGGAGGTTCCCAATGTTTCTGTTAATGAGTTCCATGATTTTGTGTTCCATAGCCTTGCAGACCAGTCTAGTCAGGCTTATAGGCGATAGTTCCCAGGGTCCATTGTGGCTCCACCTTTGTGGAGTGGGATAACTGTTGCTGTGCACCACTCTGTGGGTACATAGTTTGTAGAGAGGCTGAGTTTGAACAGTGTGTTTAGGTGAGGGGTTAGTTAATTTTGGAGCTCTTGTAAGACATAGCGTGGGACACTGTCCGGTCCCATTGAAGCTGTGTTTTTGGTTTTGGATAGGGCTGTTTTAACCTGTGTGTCAGTGATTGATGGGGCCCTACATTCTTCTGGTATGGTTATGGGCCTTTTAGGGGGTGAGAGGGGGTGAAGTTTGCACTAAACCTGTCTACCAGAATGTTGGCAATATCAGTCGGTTCAGTGTATTTTGTGCCATTCTGCACTAACTCAGAGCAGATCTGAGAATTTCCACTTAGGTTCTTGACATAGCTAAAGAACGCTTTGTGGTTATCTTTGGAGTCATTGGCAATTTTTCTTTTGAAACTAGCCTTGAATGATTTAATGAGGGATCATAGTTTCTTGCTGATACTGATCAGGGATGTCTTTCCTTCTTGGGATTTTACTCTTTTCTGTACTAGTGTCCTTGTTCTATTGAATAGCTTGTTTATGGCAGGGGTTCACCAGACTGGTTTCTTTTTCTTGGAGGAGTGAGTCTTGGTTTTACTTGGGATAGCATGATCCATGCATTCCTACAAATGCTCATAGAGTGCCTTTGTAAAGGTTTCAGCAGCTTGGACAGCATTGTCCTTTAGCATGGGGGCTGTAAACCTTTCCACCTCAGTCTTAACTAATGTGAAGTTTGCTTTTGAAAAGGTTTTCATGGTGGTTTCCTTGACTGGGGTTGTGAGTGGAATGTGGATATCCAGAGTGATTAGTCTATGGTCTGATCTAACCAGCGAGGGGTTGACCTCCGGTGTGGAACACCGGTTGCCCATGTTGGTGATGACCAGGTCCAATATGTTGTTCCCTCTGGTGGGGGTGTTGACCAGTTGATCCAGGGTGTTTGAGTTTATAAATTCTAGGAAGCGTTGGGCAAGGGAGTTAGTACTTGAGTAGTTCTCCCAGTTTATGTTTGGGTAATTGAAATGACCCAGTATTAGGGTGTTTGGTAGGACCTTCATATTTCCCAGTGTCTCCAGAAATGTGGAATGGGGATCCTGGGCCATGGTGGGTGATCTGTAGCAAGCTACAATTTGGATTGCAGTTTTGCTTGTTGTTAGTTGCACATGGATGATCTCTGATGCATTGTGCTGCCCCTCTAACCTGGAGGTGTGGGTATCCTTGATGAATATGGATACACCCCCACCTTTTGTGTTTCAGTCCTGGCTCTGTGGCCAAAAGGTATGGTATGAGTTATAGCCTAGTAGTGCTGGGGTGCTCTCAGGAACCCTAAACCAGGTTTCTGTTACTGCACAGATGTCGATGTTCTCCATACTGAGGAGTGCCTTGAGTGCATGCATTTTGAGGTTTAAACTTCTGGCGTTGAGTAGCATTACCTTCAGTTTTTGGTTACTTGTGCTATTTATGGTGGTGGGTTTGTCTTTTGAGCCTTGCCTAAAAAAGGCACTATGGGGGTGGCAAGAGCCTTGGCCAGTATTCGAACACCTAAGGGTGACAGGTGCAAGCCATCTCTTGTGAAGCAACGTGGCTTGTCGAGCATGTCATCCCAGGCAGACAGATGCTGGATCCCCTTTGAATGACACTAGAAACTTAGCCAATTGTTGAAATTTATAATTGTTTCTTTATACTGTGGCATCATTCTTGGTGAGGGCAGGATGCTACTCAGGGTCAGGGTCATACCGGCCTGGGCTACATGATCAGAGAGCTCTTCCATGTCTCTTTTCATGTAGTCCAGGGAGGTACATCTCTGGTCAGTCACACCAACATTGACAATGACAGAGTTGTATTTGTACTTGTTCTGAAGTGACCTGAGTGCTTGTGTTATGTGGCGGATCCTGGCACCCGACAGGCAGCTAACTGTAACCTTCTCCTTGTCCAGCCTAGTTAGTGGGACATCAGTGTGCCTGACTATAGAGTCGCCTATTACTAATGTGTTGGGTATGTTATTTTGCATTAAGGGCTGTGATTGCATGGCACACTGATAATGTAAAGTATGTGTTTCTTGGTTGGTGATGGGGTGTGGAGGTTGCTTGGATGTCTGCTTTGGAGGTTTCTGTTGCTTTTTAAGATTTTTATTTAGAGCCTCCGAGTATGTTTTCATGTATTCATGTGTGTTATTTGCCGATGTTGGTTTATTAGGTCTATGTGAGACTGGTGGTGTGTTGCAAGTATTACCCTTCTCTTGACTGTCAGTTCCAGTCTTGGGTTGAGAGAGCTTTGCCTCCAGTTTGGCTGTATAATTGCATCTCTCACATATATTAGTGTTTGGTGGTAGAAGGAGAGGGTTGTCTGTGTACATGAGGCAGTTGTAACATTGCCTCAAAATGCCCAGATTCACCAGTTGGACTGGCGAGTATAGATAGAGTAAGCTGTTTTTTCTGATTGGCTGGTGGGGACGAATAGAAAGCCTTGATCTTCTGGACAAGGGGGGGGGGTCTAGTGCTCGGGTGAATTAGTGCTTGCTATGAGTTTTAAGCAAGTACTTGACTATGAAATGAATGGTTTGAGTGCTAAAGTTGAAGGTTTGTCTAGTTCCGAGGGAAAAATTTAAGAGTAGACTTCGTGGAGCAGAGAATAGTGTAACTCTAGCTAAATGGCGCTGCCTGGTGCACAAAACCGCACAAATGTGGTTTTTATAGCAGGGAAGTGAAAGAGATAGAAATTAGCCCAAAATGACTGATAAACTACTAACTTCTGGGCTGAAACCAGTCCTCCAGGGACAGATAGGCTGCTCAAAGCTCCCCTCTCTCACAGGTGAACAGAGAAACTTCCTTCTATCCAAGTAAGGAATGGGCAACACAGAAACTTGTAACACAGCCCTGGATTCAGCAATAACCTGAAAACTGGACTATACCAGTTCAGAAAAGCATGAAAAAGTATATATATATATATATATTTTTTTTCAGAAAATAGAACAGATACAATCAAAATTAGCCCAAAATGGCCAATAAACTACTAACTTCTGGGCTGAAACCACTCCTGCAGGGACAGATAGGCTGCTTAAAGCTCCCCTCTCTCACAGGTGAACAGAGAAACTTCCTTCTATCCAAGAAAAGTATGGGCAACACAGAAACTTGTAACTCAGCCCTGGATTCAGCAATAACCTGAAAACTGGACTATACTAGTTCAGAAACGCGGGTAACAAGTATATAGTTTTCTTTTCAGAAAATAGAGTAGATACAATCAAAACAATACTTTAAATGCACAGAAAAGGCTATTGCACTTTAGTGTGTAGCCTACAACAGTTAAACAGATTATTTGAACACAAAAATGACTTAATTCAAGTGCGGGCAGCAAATAAGTACAGTATGTAGCAATAACAAACTTTTTAAATCACAGATTTGCTAAAAAAACTGACATTTTAGGCAGAATTAGTTAAGACAGCAAGAAAAGCAGAAAAATGATACTTAATCACTCCAAAGTCACTCTTTTGTCTCTCTGTTGCTGTAGACTCTGCAGAACACCTGGAAGGCACTTGCTGAGCGGAATACAAGCGCAAAAACTGCGCAAATGCGGTTTTTATAGTAGGGAAGTGAAAGAGATAGAAATTAGCCCAAAATGGCCAATAAACTACTAACGTCTGGGCTGAAACCACTCCTCCAGGGACAGATAGGCTGCTCAAAGCTCCCCTCTCTCACAGGTGAACAGAGAAACTTCCTTCTATCCAAGTAAGGTATGGGCAACACAGAAACTTGTAACACAGCCCTGGATTCAACAATAACTGCATTTGACAAGGCAAAATATATCATAATTGTGAGTTCATAGTGAATGCCCATTTCTGCTAGTTATTCCATCTGAGTGAGGTTTTGCAACACCAGCTGCCACTAACAATAGCCGTGGCTAAGTAGGTACTCTGAAACAAAATGCTGACATAATAAGTAATGGAAGTAACCTTATAAAGCTGTCACTCAATTGAAAGCTGGCTGTGGATTCCCTGTCAGTTGCCAACTGAAAATGCAGAGAATGATCACTTTGTTATATATGTTAGATCATCTGTTGGTGTGATTCTAGACTATGCATTAAGTAGAGCTATCCAATAAAAGTAATCTACCAGGGAATGCTTAACCAGAGAACTGACTAGCTACAAAATGAACTTCAAATTACTGTAAAAATGAATGCACTGGATGATGATGACAAGGGACTGAAATATTAGACATAATACATGTCTGTTACAGAGTTTATGAAACAATATATGAATTGTGCTACATCAGTTATGCTATGAATTCTCCTGACTTTAATTTCACAGGCTCATAGGTTCATTGGAGATTACTATGAAAACAGTAAGATACCTTACAAGCCTAGCCAGTTTTACCCAGATTTTACCCATTTTTTTTGTTCCTAGTGGAAAGAGAACAAGGGTCAGCAAATAGGGTTTTGACTATTTTTACACACTGCCTCTGTCCATAAGTGACATAGGTGCCATCCCAGAAGTAAATTTGTGGTTTCCCATCCATTGGTCCAGATTGCACTTGAAGATGGTCAGGGAAGGGCTCTGCTATATGTAAACAGGAAGCCTATTCCAGAGGAGGGACAACCTCTGGGACACATATCTGTCTCTCCAGCATGATCCATTCATGTCAAAGATTAGGTTTAGATTTTTTGAGCAGATAACCCTTGTACAGTTAGTTATATGAATATGCAACATTTCCATCAGGGCTGGGTCACAGACTGCCTTGTAGGTCAGATACAGATCATCACTCAGTAATCAGTAGGAAACTGAATACAGTGAGAGGGCTTTCAATAGGTCTACACATGACATGTTGGTTATACCCTGTATTTTTTTTTCATAAATTCATAGATTAGTATTAGTCTAACTGCCCTTGTAGGCCATTTTAAGCCTAGCCAATTACCCATTGTGAGAATCAAACCCTGCACTTTGTGTATGTAAGGTAAACATTGTACCTATTATGTCAACCTCCCACAGTAGATGCATCATTCCTGAGTGGGCTGGAACCACCAACCTTTCGGTTAACAGTGAACATGCTAACTGATTACACCATAGAGACATTTTTGGTGAGAAATCTCTGATGACGGTCCCACTGTTGCAGATGCCTCGTGAGGTACATGCCAAAGGTTGCATTGTACTCAATTATTGGTCTGATGAGGGATGAGTAAAGCGGTACTGTGAAATCCTTAGATCTAGATGCCATGCCCTTACTTATAAACTAAGCAACATAGAAGGATTCTCTCACCACTATGGGCACATAATGGTCAAAGTTCAGATTACTATCTATCTGACTACTTAGATCTCTCACCACTGGGCCCACTCTTAGTGTGGTACTATCAGTGCTGTAATTTGCAGGGGTATTTGATTTTCCAAAGGGTATTATTATGCACTTCTTTGTATTTAGTTTGAATCCATGGCTCTGACACCAATCATTAGACTGCATCAGACCTTTCTTTCGGATATCAGCGTTATTTGGGGAGCCAATGATTGCCCCCAACTCACAGTCATCTGCAGACTTGGCCAGCCAAAGGCCATCTAAATTTGCCTTGACATCTGAAAAGGATATTCCAAACAGGAGGGGGCCCAGCAACAAGTCTTGCGGTCCTTCACTGGTGACTGGCCTCTTGCTGGATGTGGATTCCCTCACTCTAACAACATATGTCCTATCTTTGAGTCGTCTGGCTATCCATCTGGTGATGTAGATATCTATGCCCAAATATTTTGAGTTTTATCTATAATACCTGAGTGGGTATGTGGTATGCACTGCTTTGCCGTTATCTATAGTCTTGATAAACTTCTCAAAGAAATCCACCAGACTGAGCAGGCAGGACCTACCCTTGAAGAAGCCAAACTGGGTTAGGTCTAGAGTCTGGATATTTCTTATGTAGTTGTTAATCAGGTCCATGATTATCTTTTCCATAGCTTTGCATATGAAGCTAGTCAGACTTATGGGTCAGTAGTATCCTGGGTTAGTTGATTGTCCCACCTTGCACAGAGGAATAATTGTTGCTATCCTCCAATCTACTGGGGGAAAGCCTCTCTGGAGACTTTGGTTAAAACAGAGATATGAGTGGGTCTGCTAGGTCATGTTTCAAGCTATTTAATGCATATCCTGGGATTCCATCAGGGGTCCATTGATGCTGTGTTTCTAGCTTTACAGAGTGCAGTGATGACCTGTTCTTTTGTGATAAGAGGCAAAAGCATGGTAGGGGGTATTTTATGGGGAGAGACTGGAGGTGATGAGTGGGTGAAATTTGAGCTGACTTTATCGGTCAGCAGGTTTGCTATTTCTTCTGGCTGAGTTTAGGTAGTGCCATCTGCAACCAAGTCAGCACATTGTTGAGTGTCTCCCTTAAGACTTTGGACAAAACTAAAAAATGCTTTGTGGTTATCCTTTGCTTGGGAGGCTATTTTAGTCTCATATTTAGCTTTCGAAGACTTGACCACTTCCTTGATTGTTGAGACTAACGAGGGATTTTTTTCTCTGCTGTGCTCCCTCCCACTTACTGCTACACAGGAATTTCTTCCCTCTGTTGTATAGTGACTTTATGCCAGGGTTTAGTATGGTTGGGTACTGCTGTTTCTATGCAGTTGTTTAAGTCATGTATACTTCTGCATAGATGTCCATGTTTTCAGGCTTAGGGGGAGCTTTAAAATTACCCATGCTATCACTTAATAGGAGATAATTTGCCTTGGAAAAATTCTTTAGGGTTTTTGGGTTTGATGGGGATACCACCATTACATTTATTCTGAAGCAGGCTGATTTATGATCTGATCTTGCCATGAGGACATAGTCCAGGAATCTGTGAGTCTGCATATTAGTGGTTGTATATGTTTTCCAGTTTATGGAGGGGTAGTTAAAATCGCCCATGAATAGTGTGTTGTGCTGAATGGTAAGTGATTCTAGTAACTTCAGGTATGCAGAGTGGATTTCATGGTTTATGACTGAGGACTCATAGCTAGTAATGATAAGGTGGAGGATTTTGCCTATGGTCAGCTGGACATGGAGTAGCTGAAGTGAGTCATCTTGCTAGACCAATCTAGAGGTGTGATTGCTTTTTATGTAAATGGAAATACCTCCTCCTTTTGTTTTTTTCCTTTTTAGAGGGTGGTCTGAATGTGTGATAGGTATTGTAGCCTTGTACTGCTGGGGTGCTTTCTGCACACTTCAACCATGTCTCTGTAACTGCACAGACAGCAGAATTCTGCAGGACAAGATAAACTTCCAGGGAGTGCAGTTTTTTGTTAAGACTCCTAGTACTGAGCAGTAGTACCTTCAACGTGGCATCAAGATTATGTTGGTAGGTCTGCTGGTTTGGTACTGCCTAAGAAAGGCACTATGGGGGAGTGGACAATGCCTTGGCCAGTACTCGAAAGCGTAGTGGTGACACATGCAGACCATCTCTGGCAAAGCAACATGGTCTGTTGATTATGTTCTTCCAGGCTGAAAAATACTGGATCCCCTTGGAATGACATCAGTAGCTAAGCCAATTATTGAAGTCAATCATTTTCTGTTTATATTGTGGTATCATTCTTGGTGAGGGTAGAATGCTGCACAATGCGAGGCTCATACCAGTCTGTGACACATATTCAGAGAGGTTCATCAAGTATCGCTTCATATAGTCCAGAGAGGTATGTCTCAGGTCATTCATACCCATACAGACTATGACTGAATCATACTGTTACCTGTGGTTGAGAGAACTGACTGCCTGCATGCAATGGTGAATCCTGGTCCCTGATAGGCAACTGACTGTAACCCACTCTTTATCCAACCTGGTGAGGGGGGCATCCATGTGTCTCATGATAGAATCTCCTATGACCAAGATGGTTGAATGTGTGGCATTTTGGCTTAGGGGGGTTGCTTGTGCAGATACTGTGACGTGTATTTTTGTGTAGCGGTTGATGTTGACTTGGTTTTATTTGCATGTGATTTCTGGGGGCAGCATATGTGAGGCCTCTGAGGTTTTGCTAAGTTACTTGTAAGTACTTCCACATAGCGAGTTTATGTGTTGAGACCTTATTTAGTAAGGGAAATGATGTGGGTGTGCTGACCACCTGCTTGTCATTTGATTTGTCACTATGTGAGAGCTGTGTCTCAGTTTCATAATGCAACTTACATCTCTCATATATTGCTTTTGTTTATTTCACGATTAAGTGGTTGTCAGTATATATGAGACAATTACTACATCGCCTCAGTATGTCCATGTCCACCAGGCTGGCCATAGAGAGAGCAGAAAGCTCCTATCCATGGTTTCAGGGTTTTACTGTGGGTTTAACCAGGAAGAAGAG
The DNA here is from genome assembly GCF_019279795.1 of Protopterus annectens. Taxonomy (NCBI): domain Eukaryota; kingdom Metazoa; phylum Chordata; order Ceratodontiformes; family Protopteridae; genus Protopterus; species Protopterus annectens. Next base: position 427,179,840 of record NC_056725.1, read on the forward strand.
TAGAGAGATTTAACTGGACTGGGATGACAAGCACATAGACAAAGAATGGGTGCTATACTCAGTGTGAACTGCAGATATCCAACAAGGAGATGCTGATCTGTGCACAATTCAGATGCTCCGAGAGCAGCAGAGGACTGGGGAAGGTTAAAGAAATAGTTATTCTAAGGGAAATTTTAACTTGATAGTGTTTGTGTCTATACAGGGCACTGCTAACTGCTGCTGTGTGGAGAGCAGCCTAGTGTAAACAATTGGATTATATAGAATCAGAAAAACAAGTTTTACAACAGCAAGGCCTACCAACCAATCAGGAAAACACACAATAACCTTTCAGTCAGCAACTTCTAACTCTGATGGGTTTTCTATACCATACTTCTGACACGAGTGCAGTCAGAAAACCCTCATAAATGTAAAAATTATGGTTTTATAGTTCAAGTGCAGGGAAACAACACAATCTAGATACTATTGTCCTATAAAACTAGCAGCCACAATGTAATTAAGTACTACAGCAGCACTGGAAACAGACAGTTCAGCTTTGAAACTCTACTAAAGTGTGAGAAATGTAATGGTTAATACATGATTCTTATGAAATACAGTAAAAATAATTAGCAGACGTGCAAAATGATACATATTTTCATTCTTTTAACATTGGATAGCTTTAGATGCGGCAGATTCACTGTAAATCTCAGGTGAAGCAGCCAAACCAAGAGCATCTCTGAGAAACTGACCACAAACCCACACAAACACTGGGCTTATGTAGAATCAGAAAAGCAAGTTTTACAACAGCAAGGCCTAGAAACCAGGAAAACACTGAATAAGCTTTCAGCCAACAGTCCCCAACTCAGATAGGATTGCTACAACACACTTCTGCTACAAGAGTGCAGTCAGAAAACTCCTTTAATGAAGAAATGCTGGATTTAGAGCTCAAGTGCAGGGAAACCAAACAATCTGGATACTATAGTCCTGTAAAATGAGCAGACACAATGTAATTAAGTACTGCAGAAGCTTTGGAAACCGTTCATCTTTGAAACTCTACTAAAGTGTGAAAAATGTAACAATGAATACAGGGTTCTTATGAAGTACAATAAAAATAATCAGCAGAAGTGCAAAATGATACTTATTTTCAGATCACATTGTTTTGCTGAGGATGGTCTTCACCTTTACCTTATAGGCTTTCAAATACTGGCAAAAACCTAATCCACCTTCATAGTAATGCCTTTTTTAGACAATGCCAAATTAACAAACCTACCTACATAGCAAAATCACTCAGCTGAACCTCCCTGCACATTGACTAAAGCCCCAGTTCCAGCTGAAGGGAAGCAACCTCAAAGCATGATACTGCCACCACCATGCTTCACCATGGGGATGGTGTTCTTTTGGTGATGCAAAGTGTTGTTTTTGTGCCAAACGTACCTTTTAGAATTGTGACCAAAAAGTTCAACCTTGGTCTCATCATACTGTAGAATATGAACAGCCAAAGCATGTGTTTCAAGGGAATTGAGTATGTGACAGTTTGTATAAACTGAGATGTACTGAGTACTGTGAACTCTGAACTGTGAGTAATGGAAAAATACTGAACAAACAAGAGTCTGCCTGAAAGCAGGAAATGTGCCTTTTATGGAAGTGCATCTGATTCTCTCTTTCTGCCTAGAGATATGATGATGTGAACTGCCTTATGTTTACAGGTAAACCTTTGATTGGTTAATTGCCCTGTATAATGATCTAACTGGTTCAATTTTATATTTTTGTACTGTCAGCAATATCACCAGTATATAAGCTTGTTTATTCCTTTGTTCTGGGAGTCTCCCTGGTGCTTTCCTTGAGGCTCCCGCACATGTGTACTGTAGTTAATAAAAGCCACTGAAAGAGAGAAAGAACTGTATCTGTATTCATTCTTAAAGTAATGTACGACTTAACGATTGGTGCCGTTTACTCGGATCTGAATTAAGAGCAAGCTGCAGCAGTTGAGAACTGAATGAAATACTGCTAAAAGTGCCCACAACAGATTTTTCTGTTTCTGTAGTATTTCTTTCATTTTTCTGTCCCTGTCTGCTTTCTAAAGTTTTATGAACAAATTATTTTTTATTTTATCTGACAAAGTTATGATTTCTCTCCTTCAGTCATTTTAAGGTAAGTGACATGCATCTCTTTTCTGCTTTGAATGCGCAGTATGAGAGTGGGGTTAATACGGAAAATGCTGGCATCATACGTATGAAAGGAGGAATGATAGTGGAGTAATAAGACGTTTTTATAATGCCTTAGCTAGACCTGTGTTAAACAGGTATAGCTTATTGTGTGAGAGTGGGGTAATAAGACGTTTTTATAATGCCTTAGCTAAACCTGTGTTAAACAGGTATAGCTTATTGTGTGAGAGTGGGGTAACAAGACATTTTCATAACGCCTTAGCTAAACCTGTGTTAAACAGGTATAGCTTATTGTATGAGAGTGGGGTAACAAGACGTTTTCATAATGCCTTAGCTAAACCTGTGGTAAACAGGTATAGCTTATTGAGTGATAGTGGGGTATTGAGTGAAAATGAGAGCTAGTGCGGGAAAAATAAATGAGCCAGAAAAAGGTACACCAGCTGGTTATATGTTTTATCGGGTGTCCCGGGACAGTTGTATGTTTTTAGATCAGTGGATCGCCCTTACTAAGGATGATGGCGATCTTGCTTTTCTGGAAAATGGTAGTTTTAATAAAGATGTTCTGACTAATTTACGAAAAAAGTTAAAAAAGAAAGGAAAAATACCAGGGTTGTGCTGGGCAGCTTTTAATGATTGGATGTGTGAGGCTAAAGAGTGGGAAAAAGATTCAGTTGTTAGTAGTCTTAAGGATAGTCAACAAAAGTTAAAAGAGCAGATAAAGGAACTGTGACAAACTGCTAAGAATCTAGATATAGCTAATGGTAAATGTTTAAAAGAACCACCCTTTAAGGGATTATATCCAGTACAAGAATTAAATAAATTACAGATACCTGAATCATCTGAAGATGATAATCCATGGTTCCCCCCACCCCCTACGGCTCCTCCACCGCAATATCAACCTTCACAACTACAGGATGGAGCTGTTAGCTCCACAATACAGAGTGAAGGCCGGCGGAGGGAAGAGCAAATCATTCCTGACCCCAGACGGGGAGATCAGGTGGTAGGTGGTCAGTCTAGCCGCCTGGCTATAGAACAACCTGACCAAATAGATACAGGCAAATCATCCCCTAGAGTAACCCACTCTAAGATAAAAAAACAGCACAAAAGAAAAGTGCAAATGCTTTTTGACCCTAGGTCCAGTCAGCCGAAAATACCTAAAAACAGGAAAACTGTATATTCACACAAGGGTAAATATTATAAGCAATGCCCAATTGTGATTAAGGACAAGGATGGTTACATTAGTCCGGTTAAATCTCATCAAAGCTTTACTTCTGATTCGAGCACGAGCTCATCAGACGAAGCAGGAGTATTTCCACTGAGGGAGGTTCCAAATCCAGCACATGCTAGAGATGCAGAACAACTAGCTACTGTAGTTGTACCTAGGGCATGGTCGGCAGTTGATTTTCAAGCTATTACTAAATCACTTCCGCCCATTCGTAATAACCCAGCAAAGTTTCAATGCGTATTAGCCTGACACATTTGTTTACAAAATCCTACTATAGAAGAAGTTAAAGCTGTCCTCCAATACGCTGTTTCAGCTGATCTGATGAAATGTATCTGGGATCATGCCAATGTCCCCACCCCAATACCAAAGCATAACACACAAGAGGAAAATGGTTTTGAAGCAGTCAGACAACGAATAGTTGATGCTATCATCGTCATAGTGCCACCTACCCCAAATTGGTCTAAGATTAAGTCAGTCATACAGAGAGAAGATGAACCTATAGATGAGTACTTACAATGACTTACTGATGTTTTTGAGGCATATTCCGGATACCCAGAGCCCACCGAAGGGCCAGGATAGAGTGGGCTGTCAGCTGCTTTTGTGGATGGGTTACGCCCTCAAGTGAGAGATAAATTAAAGGAAGTATGTTTGAATTGGCCTAGTCTGGGCCTGCATGAGTTAGTTCAGCAAGTACAATACCTATCTGACCATTTGGCTAGAGAAAAAAAGGATTTACAGGAAAAATTAGTACAAGCACAAATTCAAATGTGTAACGCTTTTGGCCAACCCGGTCACCATGGTAGCGGATGAGGGTGGGGAAGAGGGAGGAGTAGAGGTCACAGTCCAGCTACTCAAAATAAACAAAACTATCAAGGTACACAATCGACCCAAACCCAGAATCCCAGTAATCAGACTGAATGTTTCAATTGTGGCCAGATAGGCCATTGGAAAAATGAGTGTCCATATTTGGCTGAACAACCTGCACCATACACTCAGGTGCCACAACAATGGAATTCTAACTGGATGCCAAACCCTCAACAGCAACCACAATGAAGTTTCCCTGAACAGAAACAACAGCAGTTGTACCCCTTCCTTCCTGTGGATCAGGACGGGCCAATGTCATGTTACTGGTTAAAAATAAACCATATCCATTTTTGATTGATACTGGAGTGACTAAATCTATGCTAACTAGCAGAACGGCCATGAATATTCCACTTTATAATAAAGTAACTAAAGGAGTAGGTGTCTGCGGTATACCTATTGAGTATTTTGAAACTGTCCCAGTCCCAATAACTTTGGGACCATTGCAGAATAATCATGCGTTTTTAATAGGACCCTCAGCGCCTTTAAATTTATTAGGAAGAGACTTGCTTTGCAAAATGGGGGCCACCATTTTTTGCACAGCTGATGGAGTTTATCTCCCAAGTACCTTCAGACCAACAGGATACTACTTTAGCAGCCTTGGATGATACCATCACATTACAACCGATGTGTATTCAGTCAGATTCTAACAGAAATGAAGATTTACACTCCCTACCCTCTTACTTGTGGACAACTCATGATAATGAGATTTTTGACTTCAGCTATCCCTGTAAAAATAACCTAAAACCAGGAGCAAAGTTGCCGTGAGTACCACATTACTCTCTGACGGCTGAGGCTATCTCTGGTATAGCCCCTGTTATTTCTGCACTAACACAGCAAGGGATAATAGTACCCACCACAAGCCCCGTGTAACACTCCAATATTACCAGTAAAGAAACCTGGTAAACAAGTTTACAGATTTGTGCAGGATTTACGGAAAGTTAACAAAGCAGTTATGCCTGTCTTCCCAATTGTGCCAAACCCAGCTACTATTTTAAGCTGTATCCCACCTACAGCTAAATGTTTTACAGTAATAGATATTTCATCAGCTTTTTTTCTATTCCAGTACATTCTGACAGTCAATATTTGTTTGCTTTTACCTACAAAGGGCAACAGTATACTTGGACCCGATTGCCCCAGGGGTATGTAGAATCCCCAACTTTATTTTCAAGGGAAATGCATAGACAATTACAAGATTTACAACTATCGTCACATTCAGTTCTAGTCCAGTATGTGGACGATATACTTATAGCCTCCCCAGACAATAACGCCTGTAAGCAAGATTCTCTTTTAGTATTAACATTTTTAGCCGCACAAGGATTTACAGTAAATAAATCAAAACTACAATATTGTCAAGATAAAGTACAGTATTTGGGACACATTATTGAAATGAGTTCTCGCCGGATACTCCCAAACCATATCAGTTCTATTCAAAATGCACCACGTCCTGTAACCTAGAGGCAACTTAGAGGGTTCCTTGGTCTAGCAGGATACTGCAGACAGTGGGTGTCTAATTTTTCAGAAATTACCACCCCTCTGTTGCAACTCTTGAAAAAAGACATTACAGACTCTCTACCCTGGACGTCACAGCATGATGAGGCTTTTCAGGCAATCAAAACAGCCCTGGTAAATCCTCCTGCCTTAGGGTTACCGGACTATTCTAAATCTTTTGTTTTCTTTTGTTGCGAATGAAATAAGACTGCTCTGGGTCTCTTAACTCAGCAACGCACTGGAGGATACCGACCAATTGCTTACTATAGCACTCAATTGGATCCGGTTGCTTCTGGTTACCCAGCTTGCTTACGGGCTGTGGCAGCTGCTGCCGTCTTGGTAGGCATGGCAGCTCCACTGACCCTGGGACATGATACTGTATTAGCAGTCCCGCATGCTGTTCAAGCCTTGCTTCTGAAAACTAAAACACAATATCTTTCAGATGCATGCCTTACTAAGTATGAGATAAGTTTAATGGGAAATCCTGCTTTACAAGTTAAACGCTGCCCACCACTAAACCCTGCCTCTTTAATACCAACCTCAGACGAGGGCGAACCACATGATTGTGTGCTAGTGGTTAACTCTGTTCTTTCTCCTAGGTTACATTTATATGATACTCCTTTGCAAAATCCTGATTTAGTTCTTTTCGTTGATGGATCCTGTTTAAGAGCAAACTCTGGAAAATTCCAAGCTGCTTGGCCAGTCTGCACACCGACTGAAGTATTGCAATCAGCACGATTACCTACAGGCACCTCCGCGCAGGCCGCGGAATTAGTGGCGTTATCACATGCATGTAAACTAGCTAAAGACAAGTCTGTTACTATTTATACCGATTCCCGTTATGCCCATGGTGTTGTTCATGATTTTGGCATATTATGGAAAGAACGAGGGTTCTTAACATCCTCTGGAACACCCATTAAAAACATTTTTATATCAATAATTTATTACAAGACTTATTGTTACCTTCTGAAATTGCTGTTGTTAAATGTGCAGCCCATCAATCCAATGACACTTTCAAAAGACAGGGCAATAATTTTGCTGACTGGGCTGCTAAACAGGTTGCTTTCTCACAAACTGTTCAGGGTCACTTTCTGCAGCTGTTACAATCTATGAAAACTTTTGATGAAACAGTGCTAAAAGCTTTACAGAATGAGGTTTCAGAATCAGAAAGAAGAACATGGCTGGCTCAAAATTGTTTTAAACGCTCTGATTTAATTTGGCAACATCCAGATGGGAGATTGGTCTGCCCCTTATCCATGCTAAATTCCCTCATTAAAGCTTATCATTTGCCAGCCCATGTTGGGGTACAAGCTTTAATAAAACAAATCCAAAAGGATTGGTTTGCCCCAAAGCTTTCTGCTTCTGTACAGCACTTTGTGAGCACATGCTCCATTTGTTTACAGTACAATATTTCCAAAGGCACAATGGCTCCCGCACAACCCTTACCAAAACCATTGGGACCATTTTGTGCTTTGCAATGGGATTTTATTGAATTACCACTTTGTGCACCTTTTAAATATGTTTTAACTGTTGTTGATGTTTTTTTCTGGATGGTTAGAAGCATACCCTTGTGCGAAAAATGATGCTATCTCAGTTGCTAAGAAACTTTGTTATGAATTTATATCTCAATTTGGTGTTCCTTGTTATATATATTCAGATCATGCAACACATTTTACAGCTCAATTAATTGACTCACTGTGTACTATGTTGGGCATCACTCTAAAATTTCATTGCCCATATAGACCGCAAGCATCTGCAATCATTGAACGCATGAATCAAACACTGAAAACTAGACTAGCAAAAATTACTACTGAAACAGGCCTCACTTGGGTACAGGCCTTACCACTAGCTTTACTCTCTATGAGAGCTCAAGTACATCTTACTAAAGGTCTTTCTCCTCATGAAATCCTAATGGGCTATCCTATGCGCATGCCCATGACTCCACCACCACCCTTTTCTGAGTACGATGCGTTTGATCATGATGTTATTGTGTACTGCACTTCTCTTGTTTCTTTCTTACAGTGTTATCACCACCAAGTAGCAATGGCACAACATAACCCCGATCCTTTCACGTCTTCTGAACTACAACCAGGCGATTGGGTGTACATCAAGTCTTTCTCTAGAAAAACAGCACTACAACCTCGTTGGAAGGGGCCCTACCTGGTTCTATTAACAACCTCTTTAGCAGTACGATTACAAGGCTCACCCACCTAGATTCATATATCACACGTTAAGAAAGTCGTCCCTTCCGAAGATCAAACACCTCTACCTTTCACAGCTCCAGATTCTCCACCTATCACTTCCTGTACTTGAAGCCATGCTGTCCTGCACCTGATAATGTCTGACATTTGTCCAATCGGAACACTTCTCCATTCCAATACAATTCAACTGAAACCACCATTTCCACAAAAGTACCGTACAGCTATTTTGGTGGTTATTTTTGTTGTTCTCATTTTTCTACTGTGGCCATTTCTATTTTCTGCTACAGTAACACCTCATGCCAAAAGAACTGCATGGCATCCACCATTCAATACCTACCAAGCTATAAAATATACTTATGCATCATCCCTTAATGTCTCCAATTGCTGGATCTGCACTGCCATCCCTATGGTTCATGGGGGATTGATGCTAAATATAGTTCCTTTAGGGATTGAAGAGACTTGGATGAATCTGATCTACGACACATCAAGAGTTATTTCAAAACACAAAGTAGTATTACAGCTGTCTGTCCATCAAAATGAAACTGTGTGTTTTCAAAAACTTGATAAAACCAGAGTAGGGTGGAGCCGTTGTAACAAAACAGTGGTATATAACTGCACTGCATAGGGTTGTGTAACAGATTTCTCACCTATATTAAGAATTGTTAAAAACTCTATAGCTAACTTTTCCCAGAAAATAGAAACTGTCTACTGGAAAATGTTTGAAGGGCGGCAGAATACTGGGAATCACTTTAAGTCTATCAACATCACCATTAAAGTAGAAAACTGTTATTTTGTGTGCAGAAGAAAAGCATATAAATGGCTACCAGGAAACTGGTCTGGCAGCTGTTTCCTGGGTTACCTAGTTCCAGCTATCCGACATGTATCTACATTACCTAAGGGAAAAATTTGAAACGTTCGAGAGGTCAAGAAGCCTGCCAATCTGGTAGGCCAAGTTGATGCTTCATGGATCTATCATCATGACTTAGCTCATGCTAGTACCAAAGGACTGTCCCATATGGACTTGGGTGATGATGTAATATCATGGACTGGTAAAATTTCATCATACGAAGCAGTGAAATCAATTTGGGAACTGAGAAAGTTATCTAAACTGCTGGAAATTTTGAGCAATGCTACATTTTCTGCCTTAGAACTAGTAATCAATGAACTGACTGTTATGAGGGCTGTAGTACTCCAAAACCGTATGGCCCTCGATTTCACCCTAGTGGCGAAAGGAGGAACTTGCGCTTTAATCCAGGAGGAGTGCTGTATGTTTATTCCTGACAATCAGCACAAAATTGAAAGTCACCTTGAACTGATTCAGAGAATTTCCAAACTCTCAGAGGCCAAAGAGGCTGATAGCTCAACATGGGCTTGGTTGACCAACCTATTCTCAGGTTGGGGAGGTGGACTGTTAAAGCTGATTTTGTTAATTGCAGTATTAGCAATTGTTGCTTTCATTGTCTTATTTCTAATCAAAGCACTGATCTTGAAATTAATTTCTTCAAAAACTGTGAAGAAAGTGCCTACATTTTATATGCCTGCAACTATGACTGTAGATAATGAAATGAAAATGTCTCTCAATGATGAAAAGACTAGTAGCATGGTTATGCTAGATTTGTGGCAAATGTATGACAGGTTAAATGATGATGCTTACACAGCATCAGATGGGGGATTGTAGAATATGAACAGCCAAAGCATGTGTTTCAAGGGAATTGAGTATGTGACAGTTTGTATAAACTGAGATGTACTGAGTACTGTGAACTCTGAACTGTGAGTAATGGAAAAATACTGAACAAACAAGAGTCTGCCTGAAAGCAGGAAATGTGCCTTTTATGGAAGTGCATCCGATTCTCTCTTTCTGCCTAGAGATATGATGATTTGAATTGTGTTAGGTTTACGGGTAAACCTTTGATTGGTTAATTGCCCTATATAATGATCTAATTGGTTCAGTTTTATATTTTTGTACTGTCAGAAATATCACCAGTATATAAGCTTGTTTATTCCTTTGTTCTGGGAGTCTCCCTGGTGCTTTCCATGAGGCTCCCGCACGTATGTACTGTAGTTAATAAAAGCCACTGAAAGAGAGAAAGAACTGTATCTGTCTTCATTCTTAAAGTAATGTACGACTTAACAATACCATAACAGATTTTCCCACATGCTTTTTGGAGACTTGATATATTGTTTTGCAAATTTTAGCCAGGCCTGGATGTTTTTTCTGTGTAAGAAAAGGCTTCCATCTCACAACCCTACCCCATAATCCAGACATATGGAGAATACTGGAGATTGTTGTCACATGTAGTACACAACCAGTACTTGCCAGAAATTCTTGCAGCTCCTTCAGTGTTGCTGTAGGTCTCTTGGCAGCCTCCCTGACCAGTTTTTGTCTTCTCTTTTCATAATTTTTTGAAGGATGTCCAGTTCTTTGCAATGTCACTGTTGTCCCATATTTTCTCCACTTTTTGATGACTGTCTTCACTGTGTTCCATGGTATATCCAATGCTGTGGAAATTTTTTTATATCCTTATCCTGACCGATATCTTTCAACAGTGAGATCCCTTTGATGGTTTGTAAGCTCTCTGCAAACCATGGCTTTTGCTGTAGCAGGCAACTGAGTAAATGTCAGGAAAATCCTACTTGGACAGCTGAATTAATTTGGATTAATCAGAGTCTCTTTAATTGATGTCAGGTGTACACCGAAGAAGACTGAATGATGTAATTAAATCAAAAAGTGCTTCTACAAAGTATTAGTTTAAGGGTGTGCACACTTATGCAACCAGCTTATTGTACTTTTTATTTTTTTATATTTTTTCCCCCTAACAGATGTGTTTGCTTTTCAATTGAATTGTACAGGTTATAGGTCACATTAAAGGTGGGAAAAGTTTTGAAATTATTTATTGTGGTCTGATTTTTTTGTATCACAAAAACCTGGTATTTTAACAGGGGTGTGTACATTTTTTATATCCACTGTATGTCATAAACCTTAAGTTTAGGACAAAGCAATGTGCTGAACTGGTGGATAATGGTGCCACATGCACACTGAGCCTGGTGACACAGAGACCCTGTTAGCAGACAAATTCAATTCCAAGTTTACCCCCTTCACCTCCCACCCCCACTCCAAAATACATTCAAACATAACCTTTCTGAATATAACTAGGGAACATGTACTGGCTGCACTCAGTAAACCCCAAAAAAGTGTCCTCAATGGGCCTTAATAAAATTCCAGGATGCTGCCTGAATAGTCTAAAATACAACTTATTAGGACCCCTGGAGTTATTATTTAACTATATTCTTAAAACAGGCTTTGTGATATGTGAATGGTGGGCTGCAATAGTCATTCCCCTTAAACAGATCATGGAAACTACAGACCCATTAGTTTGACTAGTCTTATTTGCAAAGCCATAGAAATAATTATAATAGAAATTATGAACAAGGACATAGAGTCCTCCAGCCATGACATCCATCTCAGTTTAGCTTTATCAAAGGAAGGTAATGCTTAATGAATCTGGTGGACATATTTGAGAAGGCTGCTAAGGCTATGAATATGGGGAAGATGATGCATACTGCCTACCTAGATCTGCCTAAGATAATTGATAAAATATACTGCTCAGGCATTGTTAACAAACTTACAGAACTAGGTAAAACCCCCTTTATAATATGCTGTATAGCTATTTGGCTCACTGATAGGACCCAAGAGGTTAGAATCAGTGAAGCCACCTCTACGAAGAGGAATGTCACCAGCGGATATCAAAGTCAATGTCATAGGCCTCTGGCTAACCAAGTTCACAGATGACTGCAAACTGGGAGCAGTCATTGAATCCCCAAGATGAGAACACCCTTCAGGGAAGTCTAATATAGACACATGCTTGGTGCCAAAGCCATGGCTTAAAACTCAATGCCAAGAAATGCATTATAGTACCTTTGGGAAGTATGCCACCAGGGTAACTACATCATTAAGAAAACATCCTTAAAAGTTGATTCATTAGTCAGGGATCTGAGAACTCATGTAGATAGTAATCTAGTCTTCAACCAACAGATGTCCAATGTGGTAAGAAAAATCTTTCTATGCCGCTCAGCTTATAAGCAAGGGCATGGCATCTAGGTTCATTGAGGTCATCATACCACTGTACTCGGCCCTTATCAGACCCATCATAAAGTACAATGTCCCCTTTGGTATGTACCTGACCAGACATATGCAATAACTGGAACGTCCACAAAGGTTCCTTACAAAAAGAATACAGGAAGTAAACACAATGTACTATGCTTATTGCCTCAAAGTCGTGTCTCTTTACTCGGTATCATACAGACTTCTGAGAAGTAAACTTTGTCTAGCATCAAAAGCATCCCTGGACCCTGTTTTGATGAACCTTTAGCACATCTTCAAAACAAACAGCATCAGAACTACTAGATTAAGAGACCTAAATTTTGCTTGCGACATAAATAGGACATGTTGGAGAGACAGATATGTTTCTCAGAAAATTCCCATTGTCTGGGACAGGCTCCACATTCAGGTGAAGGAGAGTTCCTCCCTATCCTTATCCCTATCCCTATTTAAGTGCAACTCAGACCAATGGATGGGTAATCGTAAATTCACCCCTGTTCCGACTCCTATGTCTCTGATGGACAGAGGCAGTCAGTAAATCACAGCCTCAAATTTGCAGGTCACATTTGGGTTGTATGCTGGGCATATAAGGGCTCTAGTGGTCATTAGCCTTGTATGCACCTATGAACCTCTGACAATCATGATGTTTGATAGCATAACTTCAAATGAAGCAATTAGAGCCAGTGGCTAGAGTCCCAGACCTGTGCACTGTATCTACTTTGGAGGAACATTCATATTTTCAGACATGATTTACCCTTTCACACGATGCACACATGTTGGCATGTACATTTGTATTTTCAGGATGAATTTACAACTCCAGACAATTTTCTGATCCCCCCTACACACACACGCACACACACACACACACACACACACACACACACACACACACACACACACACACACACACACACACACACACACACACAATTTTGAAGCTGTTGAGAACAGAGAAACCCAGACTACATGCCCTAAATACTAGTAACACTAATCATTTAAAGCAGTAGAACCTACGTGTTACATCAGAAACAAAAATAAATGACTTTGTCGTTCAGATTTTTTCAGTATCAGAACACTACAAAATTCAGCTCACAGTAAATGGGCTTGGATTTTGAGGGTTGCTTTCAGTTTTATTTTTATATTCTTAGATGACACAGTGAAAAAGTTACATCTTCCATGGATTTTGCTACAGTGCTGCTTCACCTGCTGGGTGGAACATTCTCAGTCAAAACACATGCTGTTTATTAGAATTTCATCTAATGTAGCCTTAATTCGAGATTATTTAGCTCCCTCAACTACCATTTATTTCAATCCAATATTATCCTTGGATAGATCTGGTATAAATTCACTATGCAGATTATTTATCAAGGGAAAGCTTTGTTTATGTTGTTTTGTTGACTCACTAAGCTCATAAAGACATATTGAAAAGGCATTTGTTTTTATGATTTATTGGTGGAATCCAGAAAACAATATACATGTGTCAAATAATATAGCAATAACTAATGACATTGGTGTGGTATATTGAAGATTTACCCACGGCTGGCGTGGTTAAATAAAGCCAACTGTAGGTAAATTTCAATATACCACAACCACAGAGTCTGTTATTGCTATTATACAATGACATTATTTAAGAAAAAAAAATACTTACTTTTCTTAAATAATGTCTTTGCATAATGGTGCATTACTGTTCTTCCGCACTGGTGGCATATTGCTGCCTTGTTTTGATGTACTGCACATGTGTATGGGACTTGTACTCCAATGCTTACGTAGTACATCAGGGCTGTGAAGAGGTAACAGCAGAGAAAGGAAGATCTCCATTGCTTCTTCTTTTTTGTTATATTAAAAAAAAAAAAAGAAGAACCCAGGAAACTTTTTATGTTAGGGAGTGTCAGAACAGACAAAATAAAAGGATAATCAAGTAAGTTTTTTAAGTTATGTAGAATGTACCTGGTTATCATTTTACTTCTGTCTGTGCCATCTCCCAGATGTAAAATGTCTTCCGTTTTTGTTTTGTATTAAAAAAAAGTGAAAAAAAAAAAACGAGATATACTAATGGGAAAAAGTCCAGGTGACCGGACCTTTTCCCGTTGGTATATTCTCAGATTTACAATGGGCACACTGGTTGGGCTGGCCAATCAGTGTGCTCGTTTTTGAATGCTAATGGCCAGCCATTGTATAATATGTAATATCCTTATGTATTGCTTTTTATGCTAGAGCAAAAAATACCTTATTCATAAATATTCCATCCTACTGACACTGTCGTGGGACTAGAATGTAGAACAGCATGACATAATGTAATGCAAAGGAACATCCTGCTATGTCATGTTCATTCAAAGTTTTGAAACTTAACCTTCTGGACAGTGTGAAACCTGGTCCAACTACAGACCAAAAAATTGTGCCATGCATCCGAATGCTATAGTCAAACCTGCTTCTTGGACTTTCTTCCTTTCAGGATATAGTGCCTGAACTAGCTGCTCAAAGCTGTAATGCATTGGGGGTCTACAGCTATGGGCATGACTTTGCATAGTTGCTCTATTTTTCCATACCTGTGTTCACCTCACAGGCCCCTGCTAACACTCATCAAGGGTACTAGAACTTGTCAGAGATTTGGCATACATGGCTAGGCTTAAAAAGGCCCTTTTGGTCATTAGACTAGTAAACACCTATGGACCTATGATATTGTGCTACTGTTAGGCCTGCACATGCATATTATGGATGTTCCTTGCTGTTCTGCAGAATGTACTGGGAAGAAAATCCTCATAAGCAGTAGCCACCAGGGTTAGAAAAACTTTGTGTGAAATGTGAGGAGACTGACTCACTTTGCTTGAACATGCAGTAGAAGAAGAATTATAAGATGTGAGAAATGGTTCCAACAAGACAACATTTCCAACAGAAACGACAAAGCAGAGTAGCTGAATGTATATAAGAAATATGATACAAAGCAAAAAGAGAAATTAAATGAAAGCTAATGGTGATGAAGACAATAAAAAATGTATGCTGTCTAAACAAGGGCAGTGTTTCTCTTTTTTTCCTTGAACATGCCACAAAACTATTATAGTACAGAGAAAACACAATATTTTATAGCAATTGCAATGTGTCAGTTTAGACCACAACACTCATGCACCCAAACTTGTATGTAATCTTGTATTTACAAAATATACAATTATTAGCTTGCTTTAGGATTATATATTTATGTACCTAAAATAGAATGGAATAATAGTAATAAGAGGAAACTACAAATAACATCAAGGTATAATTTTAATAAATTCATGTTATAATAATAGAATTTCATGTGTTTATCTAATTGCAAATCAGAGCAGCTGAACAGAAGTGCACATGCTGAGGTAGAACCAAAGCTAAACATGCTGTGCAAAGAAGTAAAAGTACATATGAAAAGTGACAAAGGGTGTAATGAATGACTAAGCTAACAAAGGAGACTTATAACAAGCTAAGACCAAAACCAGAGCTGCAAACACCAAGAAGAGTTTACCGACGTACATCTGAAACAGAACACTATTAATTAATTATAGTTTTGAAGAGGAACTATGAGCAAAAGACAGGATAACCGAAGCAATGGCTTCTTGCATTACAGTAAAAGGAATCCAATCTGCTGAGTTATACCCTAGCAAAGACACAAGAGACTGGTAACAACAGTTAAAAATCTCACTGGGGGGGGGGCCTAGATGGCCAACTGAAAGAAGCACTTTTTAGAGCTCCACAAAACTATCTTAGAAAACAGGAAAAAATAATGTTATCAAACAAAAACTGTCTAATATTGTTGGCAAACCTCTAAACTCTAAACTACCAGCATATTGATTTTGCAGTTTATACATTAAGATTTTCCTGTTGAAACAACTTGGAGATTACATCTGCTTTGTGTAAATGAACAACTCAAAGAACTCTCACTCAGTAACCTCACTGAAAAAGGAAATACAGCTGATGTCCTCTACACTACAACAGCTATCCCTGAAAGCAGATAGTTTTAAAGACAATTTGGAAAACTGTAAAGAAAATTCTCAGAAAGAAACTGAAGCCTTCAGAGAATTATTACAACACCAAACCAAAATATCAGAGATTGAATCTTCCTTAAGTGACATAGAGGGGAGACTTAAAGAGGAAGTAAAGCAAAATGAATTTCTATTACAACAGAAGAATTGGCTTATAAATAAGGTAGATGACCTAGAAAATAGAGAAAGGAGGACAGACATAAGAATTTTCAGACTACCAGAAAGAACTGAAGGTGAGGACATTATTTTATTTTTAAACTCCTGGATACCTGAAATTTTAGATTTAAAAGAAGGATTATCCTGGGGAAAAGAAAGAGCGCATAGAGCAATAGGAAAACAGATATCTTCTTCACCTAATTCACATCCAAGATCAATCGTAGTCAAGTTTTTGTCATATATAGAAAAAGAACTAGTTCTCAAGTCAGCTTGGAGAAAAAAACACGGATTCAGGAAGCCCTACATGGAGTGTCGGAATAGTGCAGGAGCTGCTGCATGTAATATGGCCACCAAGTGATCCTGGATCGAGTTCCCAGGATGCTCACGAGCACTCCTACACTATTCCAGCATGGACACCACTGCTTTATGCTAATTACCTCATTTGCTGGTGAAAAACATGCAAATTAGGTGAATTAGCGATCCTGGCAGCAGGCAGTTGTCCATGCCTGAACAGTGTACAAAGCTGAAATGTATTCAGCTAGTAGCTGAATACATTTCTGCAAATTAAAAAATGGAGGCATGACAGCTCAAAAGAAAGCATGTATTATAGTTAGTAGGCATGCCAATGGCCAAATATATGTCCATTGGCATGAAAAATAATTACATTTTTATAAAATAAAACTTTTTTTTTTTGGTTGATCTTGGCCATTTAAGCATAGGGCAGTGGCGCGCAAATGGGATCGTGCCAAAAAAAAAAAAAAAAAAAAAGTGAAAAAGCAATTGTCAGAGAAATCTGCATTTTGCCATTATAGTCAATGGCATGCAAAATGAAAACAATACCAGGTAACAGTGGTTGCTAAGGGGAAAGGCTCAGTGTGAGTGCTGTAATTATGGAGTAAGGCAATGGGGTATGCAAATGAGGGGAATATTACTGAATCACAAATTTCTTCTAAGTATCAGACTGCACCTAACTGTGTAGGTGCTCTAATATGGCTGTATAAGCATGAGAAGTAAATTACATCAAAAGGGGGTGTGTCATGCTTGCTGTAAGGACATTGGAGCACTATTGCCCGGGTTTGCGCTTAGCTAAGTACAGTTAAGCAAGGAGGTGTGTCTGAGGCTGTAATGTCTTACACCATGAAATGAAGAGTGTGTTCACATCCAGGGAGGGACATTTCTACTAAACCGTGTTTAACTTAGCTAAACGGGTTTGTGCGGCTCACTGGGACTTAAAAAAACAACACACAGGAAATGGTAGCACTGTGTATATGTAAGCAAGAGGGGATGTATCCGAGGCTGTATAGCCTTGTTTACCTTGCCTAAATGGGTGTGCGTGATGTGCACTGGGATTTAAACCACAAAAATAAAAAAATACAGGAAATGGCAAGTGGAACAAGAAAAAAAGGGAAATAGCAGAACAGAGGCACTCAAATACAAGTAATAGAGCTGGCAGGTGGAATGTATCATACTCAGCCAATCACACAGGCAGCATCTGCAGCACACCACTATAAACTATGCAAACACCTTTCATTCTGTTTTTTCCCGCAAACTCTACACCACTGGTGTACACAGACAGGGGAATTTTACCTGACAAAACTAACAAAATGCAACGATCAGCGACTGGAGTACAAACAGACACGAAGCGTGAAAATAACATTAAGCACAACAATTTATTTGAATAGGCTTTTCGTTCAGCAAGCAATGGCTAAACTTCCTCAGACAACAACTGGAAAAACCAACACAACTTAAATAGCAACAGCTAATCACGTGCTACCAACCATTAACAAATCAAATTATTATACTAATTATTCATTTATTAAAATATTTAAAAACATAGAACATAAGTCATATATTATACTTCTGAAAACATATAACTGATCTATAACATAACTTCTTAACTATATTACACCTATATAAATTTATAAATTGGGAAACTGTTTTTTTTATATAAAAATACAATTCATTCAAATCTCATTCTAGCGTATCAAACTTCTCAATTTTAAAATACATGCCAATGACACCTTTTCATTCAAACCAGGGGCTTTATAAGACTGTAATTTTAGTTGCCATATTATTTTTTGTCGTTCTAATAATAATTGATATGGGCCACCTTTTATATTAGGAATAATCTGATCTAATACCCTAAATGAAAAAGAATGTGCAGTATATTCATTACAATGTCTAGCTAAGGCATTTTCCAACTTCTTTTTCCTAATATTATACATATGTTCGTAAATCCTCTCTTTAAATTTCCTGTCAGTCTTGCCCACATAAAATGCAGGACAAGCCTGACAGGTAGCTAAATATACCACTGACTTAGACAAACAGTTTATTACTCTTACTTTATAAGTCTTACCATTAATCAATATATTACTACCAGAGGGTATATACCTACAAAAATTACAAGCCTCACATTTAAAAGTTCCTTCTATTCGGTATGACCCTGCTCTATTTGTTTCCAAAATGTTCTTTAAATTATATCCTTTCTTGTATATAACCATTGGTGCATCTCCTAACTTCTCTATAACACCTGTTTCAAAAGTAAACAAATTCCAGTTCTTACCAAAATTGATTTAATCATGTCTGCTTCTAAACTAAATGGTGTAAAAAAAACTCATATTAAATTTAGGAGTCGATGATGCAGTATTAGTATTTGGAATCATAGGGGTCCCATCCGTGGTCACTATATCACTAGTGACTTCTCCCCTATTCACAAAACAAATCTGTCTTCTCAAGATAGGCTTATATATTCCTACACTTCTCTTATATTGCACCTCTTCAATGATATCTCTTAACAAACTTTCAGGGTATCCCCTTCTAGAAAACATGCCTTTCAACATATTACATTCCTCTTGGAATGCTCCCTCTTCTGTTACTATTCATGCAGCACATACCAGCTGGCCCTTAACAGCACTGTTTTTCTGCTGGTATGGATGGGCGCTCATGTAGTGTAGCATAGTATTCAAATATGTTTTTTTACGATAAATTTTGGCTACATATTGTCTTTCATTTAAATCTTTTGAGAGCTCCACATCTAAATAAGCTATTTTTGCATCTGTCACTTTATGGGTAAATTTAAAAAAGGTTGTACTACTATTTATCATGTCAATAAAATTATTAAGAACTATTAGAACATTTTAGAAACAAATAGAGCAGGGACATACTGAATAGAAGGAACTTTTAAATGTGAGGCTTGTAATTTTTGCAGGCATATAGCCTCTGGTACTAATATATTGATTCATAGGTTCATAGGTAGGTACTAGGCTATCGGCCCAAGGGCCTACGTAAGCCTAGCCAACAAGGTTCCCTGGCTTATGCCACCCAAGAAAGTTATTTTCCTGTGCCACTGTCGAGCAGAGACACAGAAGTGATCCCCGAGGTGTATTTCCTATTTCCCATCCACTCATTAAGATTTTTCTTGAGGAGTGCTAATGAAGAACTTTGTTTGACATAGATGGGTAGCCTGTTCCAGAGTGTGGGAAGTCTCTGGGACAGGAATCTATCCCTCCAGCATGTCCTGTTTATTGTGGTGACAAGATTTAGGTCTCTGGAGCATGTGGATCGGAGGGATTGGGATTTCTTTAGGTGTAGCATGTCCAACAGCTCTGGGTTTAACATAGCTTTATATGTTAGGCAGAGATCACCTCAGAGTAGGCGATATGCTATGGAGTAAAGCTGGAGATTTTGAGGCGGTCAGTGTAGGTCATTTGTTTGAGGCCAGTAATCCTCCTTGTGAGGTACTTCTGTGGCCTTTCCAGCTGCTGCAGATGTCTTGTGAGGTACATTCCAAAAGGGGCATTGTACTCTACAATGGGTCTAATGAGTGTCAAGTAGAGGGGAACAATGACCTCTTTTTTCCTGGATGAGAACCCTTTTATGATGGGTGTGCCATGTAGAAGGACTTCCTAACTACTGTGGCGATGTGACTATCAAAGGAGAGACTACTGTCCACCTGGGTCCCACGGTCTCTTATCACACATTTGGTGTTAAGTAGATTGCTGCCTATGTGATAGTTTATGGGTACAGAGTTTTTACCAAAGGGGATGACACTGCATTTTTTGGCATTGAGCTTGAGGCCATGGCTCTGACACCAGGCATCTGCCTCAGCGAGGCCCTTCTCTAGGATGTCCACATCTTTTGGGATCTTGACTATGGCTCCTAGTTTGCAGTCATCTGTGAACATCATTAGCCAGTGGCCTTCTGTGTTAGCCTGCACTTCAGAGAAGTAGATACCAAACAGGAGAGGTCCCAGGACAGAACCCTGTGGTACTCCACTTGTCACTGCTTTGAGGTCAGACTTGGAGTCTGCAACTTTTACAGTGTGGGTTCTGTCAGTGAGCCAGTTGGTAACCCATCTTGTGACGTAGGGATTTATACCTAGTTTAGTGAGTTTAGCTATAATTCCAGAATGGGGGATGGTGTCGAAAGCCTTGGAGAGGTCAAGATAGACTGTGTGAACCACCTTACCCTCATTTACGGCTTTGGTGACTGCCTCAAAGAAGTTGATCAGGTTCAGGAGGCATGATCTCCCTTTCACAAACCTGAACTGGGTGGGATCCAGAGTTTGGAGGTTACCAATGTCTTTGTTTATGAGTTCCATGATGATACATTCCATGGCTTTGCAGACCAGACTCGTCAGGCTAATAGGTCGATAGTTCCCGGGATCAGTGGTGGCTCCCCCTTTGAATAATTGTTGCTGTGCACCATTCAGTGGGTACAAAGCCTGATGTGAGGCTATTATTGAACATGGTGCTTCAGTGGGGAGCCAATTTGTTCTTAAGTTTGTGTAAAACTCAGCCTGGGATGTTGTGCGGTCCCATGGATGCTGTGTTTTTGGCTTTAAAGAGTGCAGCTTTTACCTGCGCAGTTGTGATTACAGGGACTCTGCATTCTTCCTGTATAGATATGGGCCCTTTAGGGGGTGGGGGGGGGGTAAAGTTAGCACTGAACCTATCTGCCAGGATGTTGGCAATATCAGTTGGTTCTGTAATTTTCGTGCCTTTGTGCTGTAACTCAGAGCAGATCTGGGTTTTGCCATGAGATTCTTGACATAGCTATAGAATGCTTTGTGGTTGTCCTTAGAATTAATGGCGATTTTGTTTTCATAGCTAGCTTTGGAGGATCTTATAGGGGATCTCATCTTCTTACTGAGGCTGACCAGGGAGCTCCTCCACTCATGGGATTTTACTCTCTTTTGCAACAGTTTCTTCCTTCTGTTGTACAGTTTGTTTATGGCAGGGGACCACCAGATTGGCTTCCTTTTTTTAGAGGATAGTGTCTTGGTTCTGTTTGGGATAGCATGATCCATGCACTCGTGTAAGTGCTTATAGAGTGCATTTGTGTAGGACTCAGCAGTTGTAACTGTATTGTCCATCTGCATGGGTGTCATGAAGTTCACCACTTCTTTCTTAAGAAGCATGAAGTTGGCTTTGGAAAAATTTTTTTTTCTGTGGTTTCCTTAATGGGGGGTGGGGGCGGGATGTGGATATCAAGGGTGATTAGCTTATGGTCGGATCGGACCAACGAGGAGTTGACTTCAGGTGTGGAACGACTTGGTAATGACTAGGTCTAGGATATTGTTGCCTCTGGTGGGGGTGTGGATAAGTTGATCCAGGGCATTGGAGTTTATGAATTCCAGAAATTGTTGAGCTAAGGAGTTGGTACACGCGTAGTTTTCCCAGTTAATGGTGGGGTAGTTGAAGTCGTCCATTATTAGGGTGTTTGGTTGAACCCTAATATTTTCCAGTACATCAAGTAAAGAGGAGTGGGAATCCTGGGGCATGGTGGGGGATCTGTAGCAAGCTACAATTTGGATTGCAGTTTTGCCCAGAATTAGTTGCACTTGGATAACCTCAGATGCATTATGCTGAGCAACTAGCCTGGAGGTGTGGGTATCCTCAATGAATATGGACTCACCTCCACCTTTGGTGTTACGGTCCAGGTTACATGGCCAAAAAGTGTGGTATGAGTTATAGCCTGGTAGTGCAGTGGTGCTCTCTGGAGCCTTGAACCAGATCTCAGTCACTGCACAGATATCGATGTTCTCCATTTTAAGGAGTGCCTTGAGTGAGTGCATTTTGAGATTTAGACTTCTAGCATTGGGTAGCATTACCCTCAGTTTTTGCTTGCCTGTTCCTGTTACGGTGGTGAATTTGTTATTTGAACCTTGCCTAAAAAAAGCACTATAGGGGCAGCAAGAGCCTTAGCCAGTATCCGGAATCCCAGGTGCGATAGGTGCAGGCCATCTGTGGCAAAGCATCGAGGTTTGTCGACCATGTCATCCCAAGCAGACAGATACTGGATCCCCTTAGAATGACACCAGAAGCTTAGCCAATTGTCGAAGTCAATCATTTTGTCCTTGTACTGCGGTATCATTCGGGGCGATGGCAGAATGCTACTCAGGGCTAGGGTCATACCTGCCTGGTCTACAAGATCGGAGATCTCTTCCATGTCTCTTTTCATGTAGTCCAGGGAGTTACATCTCAGGTCATTCACACCAACATGGACAATGACAGAGTCATATTTGTACTTGTTGTGCAGTGACCTGAGTGCGTGGGTTATATGGCAGATCCTGGCACCTGACAGGCAGCTGACAGTAACCTTCTCCTTGTTTAGCCTGGTGAGTGGGACATCAGTGTACCTGACTATAGAGTCACCTATTACTAGTGTGTTGGGTATGTTGTTTTGCCTTATTGGCTGTGGTTGAGTGGCACACTGAGTCTGTGGGCTATGTGTCATTTGGGTTGTGTTGGGGGATGGAGGTTACTTGCGTTTCTGCTTTGGAGGTCTCTGCTGCTTAAACAGATTATTATTGAGAGCCTCCGCAAATGTTTTTGTGTTACTATGTGTGGATTTTGGTGGTGTAGATTTAGTGAGACTATGTGATCTCCATTGAAAATGGGTTCTTCTTGGCCCAATGGACTATCCTGGTAAACCAGCTGCAAATAAATAAATAAATAAACTGAATGTTTAGTTAAACCAGTCTGTGTTCCTCACAGAGTTGGTAATGATCAGACTAATTAAATGCTTATGCTGTTTGGATATGAAAAAAAAGGTTTGTATGCTAATGAAGTGGAAGTGAATGATATTTCTAGAGCTTCTTTTTGCAAAAAATGTATAATACAAGCATGAAAATCAAGGTCGATATAAATGGTTAGGGATGTGGGCCTAATAATAGGTGAGCTGGATAACAGGGAGACTTGTACTGCCAAGAAAAAGTCTTGGGAAAAGTATGTTACTTGATGACTACCATGGAAGATGTATAGAGTTACAACAGTTTTTGAAGGTTCATGGATTATTGTAAGCTTATTTGGCTGGATTGGCTTATAGTGGGGAAAGCTAATTTAGGTTTATCCATTGTCTTCTGATACATAAGACATTCCTAAAGATTCACATTAGCCCCAGTGAGAAAAGACCCCAGTATCAGCTAATTTGCATATGTGTGGATTGTCATTAACTGCAGTGGGTATAGATCAGCACCTTGCTGTGGTAGTTAACAGTGGCAGCCACAATGCATTGGCACAAGAACTTCCTACTCACTCTCCCACATACAAACACAAAGCAAAATACACACATGCACACAAACCCACATATCACATGCCTTTCTCTGTTGTCAGAAAGTCCATGATGTCTCCTTTTCCCCTTTTCTAGTGATTCAGGGGTGATTACAGTTAGTCCTTAATGTCAAACATTCAAGTTTCACACATCATATCCTTCAGGAAATACATGCATGCTAGTAAAAATCTGTTATCCTAGCAATTTTTAATGTTTGTAGGGGGAATACTTAAAATAGTCTCGGGATTTTGACCCTTTATTACTTTTGGCTTTAGTCCTAATGTTAGGAAGTGCTTAATGTCTCCCATCCCTCTTCCTAGTAAGTCATGAAAAGTTGCAGGCATTCCATAATGCCCCATATCCTCAATATATGTACTCCCCTTTGCACTAACTTATCAGTTAGCCAGCAGGTTAAAGCTGGGCTTTCAAGTACCGATAGTGCATGGTTCATAGCCCTTCACCTATGTACTGTTTTTTCAAATCACTTATTTATTTTTAATATAATATTCATGGTATCTAGTGGTGGCACAGATGACTACCACCCTTGGTGGGAGATTACAGTGTCAGAATCTCTTTTGTGCATTTTAAGGCAAGCTACTAGTCTCTGGTGTCTAGTCATTCCGTACACCACATTTTCTTTTCCTGGGGATGTTTTGTGGCTTCCCTGGACTGCCTTAGGATATGGGAATAAATTATTGTAAATCCTATATATTATGGATCAAATAACTTGCATTTAAGAAATCAAGGTAATAGGTTTCTGCTCAGTAAACTGTTAACATTTGTTAAAAAATATAAATGAACAGGTTTATATTTGTATGAACCAAAAGAAAGGGTGTTTGATAAGAATATATATGTATAGTCTACATAGCTTGAATACTAAATTTTATCTTGAAGTAGGATCAGCCCATGAAACATATGATATGACATTTTATTAACAAAACCTTGATTTTTAGATAGAAATAAACCTGTGTCACTTCTTTCTTTTAAGGGTTTTCATAACTATTGACTTCAATAAAATGTTGGTATTGTATTTTTATTTCATTTGTATTTATTTATTTATCTATCCCTTGTTGACTGGATGTAGTTCCACTAAGCCAGTAGCCTCTTTTCAGGGGAGACTTGAGATGGTATTTATACTAGTCGGGGAAATTTGGCCAGGGCATTGGGGAACTTCCCCTAACCATTGTTTTAGTAATTGTGGAAGTGCTAGCTACAATTACATGTGCACATCTTGATCCTAGCATAGTGACAGCTAGAAGGATGGTGCATAATATGGAGGAGTGGATGGAGAGAGCAGAGGCGAATACCAGCTTACAACAGGAAGATTCAGAGATAGCATTTCAGGCTAATTAGCCTGCCGAATTGGAATCAATGGCAAGGGAAGAGTGTGTGGTTACAACCCTCCATTCAGGAGGGTTGTAGGATGATATATTACAAGAGATGTTACTGCAGATTGAAATGGAAAATGGAGGAGACATATTGTGTGGAGAAATAGTAGACAAATTTCAGAATGAAGACATGGAGGAAATTACAAAAAGGGATGCTGAATCAAAGAAAAAGTCTTATACTGAAACAGTCAGGAGTAAACAAGAACAGAAAGAAAAAAGAGATGATGGCCTGAAAAGAAAGTACTTGGTGAGAATAAAAAGTAAAAAGAACATCAGATTAAACAGATAAGAGGTTTGAGACACTATAGTTTTATCTCTGGGTGTCAAGCTGCAAAAGGTAAGTACTTTTATTTTGATAAATAAAGTGACTTTCTGTGAAATTATTTTTGAAACTGTTAAGGGAATGAAGAAATTTTGTGCGAATACAAAAAGAGACCACATGCTAACCCATGGAACAATTACATGATAGATGTTTCTTTTTTCAGGGAACAAAAAATAATTTGTGTAAAATCCATAGGAAAGTAGAAAGAGAGACTTTAAAAAGACATTTAAAAATGTTTGTAAAGAAGTGATGGACATTTAAAAATTTTATGACAATAGAAGTTTATGGACTGAGAATGGGATTGTAATGTTGTTTTGAAAATGGAGAAGGAAAAGACTGTGCACATTCCAAGTTTTATAAATGTTGATGTAACAGGGGTGTAGTAAAATACTGGAGACGACCAACTATGCATTTTTTATGGGAAAGTAGGACATTTTGTGAATAATTGTGGTAAAAAATGTTATATGTGTAGGAAAGCAGGACATGGCCCAAAAATGTGAACTTGAATGTTATAAGTGCCAACAAACTGGGCATTTATTGATAGCCTGTAAAGAAGGTTAATGGAAGTAAAAAATAGGGGAATATATAGAGCAAACTGAAAAGGAATTGGAAATTGAAATTGAAGATAATTTGGAAGAAGAAAAAAATAAAAATAAAGAACAAGAAGAGAGAGAGAGAGAAAATAGAAACAGAGTCAGAAATTAGTGATGAGAAATATATAAATGGGATAATACTAAAATGAAAAAAATAATTCTGTTGGAAGAACAGTGAAAGATAGGAAAAGAAAGTTTAAAGGAATTCATTTAAAAGAAAAAAAGAAAGGAAATGGGCAATGAAAATTAAAAAGGCTAAATGATTCCTCCTAAATTAAGGAAAATGGAGAGTAATAGTTTAAGATTTATTTCAATAGATGTAAATAGTATTAAAATATAGTAAGAAGAATAGGAATTTTGGAATAGTGTAATAAATGTTACATAGATATAACTTTATTAAAAGATATAAGATGTTTAATAAAGGAAGAAAGATTGGAAACAGAAAAGGTATGGAATGGAAATATAATATAGAATTTGAGAAATTAACATTGTTCAGGAATAGCAGTATTATGAAGAAGAATGGTAAAGATATTACATGTAACCTTAGTAAGAATGGGAAGACTATTATTGATGTCAGTTGGCAAGAAAAATATATAGAATTATAGTATTACATGCAGAAGTTATATGCAAAGAAAGGGAGAGTTTACTTCAACAGTTATTGGATTGTATGGTAGTAGACATTAATATTATAACAACAGGAAATTTTAATTGTGATTTAAGAGGCAAAAAAAGAAAAAGAAATGAAAAGATATAATAAAAATGGTTGAAGTTATGAAATGTGGTACATTGGCTAGTTGGAATAGAAAGTTCTGGATGTATATAAGCAATGTTCTTAAATCAGAAATAGATTATTTTATATTTCTTAAATAAGAAATAGATTATTTTATAACATCTGAAGAAATAGGGATAGATTAAGGGGAAGCAGTTATAATAAGATTTACAGATCATTTAGCAATATGGATGGAAATAAATGAAAACAAAGAACATACAAAGACAGGAAAAGGAATAAAAAGAATAAATGAGAAAGAATAGGTTAAAAAGGGAAAAGAAAAAATCATACACTTATGTAGCGGTGATGTTACTATGAAAACGTTTTATGTCAATTGGTCAGAATGGTGGATTACATTTAAAAATAAATGTAAGATACGTTTTTTTTTTTAAATGGAAAAGAGAAAGTAGAAGAATAGAAAAAGATATATAGCAATATATTGAAATGCTTTTGAAAAGCTAGAAAAAATGAGAGTGAACATTATGAAAAGGAAAAAGAGCTATAAAAGGCAAATTATGAAAAGATAAATAATTTGTTATATAAACAAAGATATTTATTCCAAGGAAAGAAAGAACATTTTATTACAAGGAAAAAGTATTGGAATATATGTGTACAATTGTAAAAGAAGACAATAAAGTAATGAGAAGGATAAAAATGAGGAAGAAGAGACTGTAAGAAATCAACACATATAATGGAAACTGTAGTTCATTACATGGGAGAAAGGTTTAAAAAATGATTGTAATAAAATATGGAAAGTAAATTTTTTTAAGATCAAGTGAAGAAAGAAATTGAAAAATAGATTGCTATGTATGACTTGGACAAAGCCCTTAGACAAGTTAATATAGATTCAGTAGCAGGTCCAGATGGAATAGGATATGAATTGTATAAAAATTTAATGGAATGATAGAAAGAATACTTATTATACGTTTTAAATGACTGGTTAAATACAAGTTTTGTTATAAGGAACTGTGTAGTGGAATATTAACGTTTATTTGGAAAAAAGGTGACAAAGAAGATATAAAGAATTAGAGATCAATAGTATTATATAATACAGATTATACATTTTTATGAACATAATTCAACAGACTAGAAAATAAGATGGGATATATAATGGAAATAATGCGTTTGATATGAAAGGAAAGGAAAGTAAAGGAAAAGGATGTCAAGAATTATTAATGTAATAAGAGAAATTGTAGACAATATTTTAAAAAGAAGAAATGATGCAAAACTTTTGGTAGGTGATATTAATAATGCATTTGATTCAATAGAACATAATACATTATAGGGGTTAATAAAGTCATACAATTTTAATGACAGAGTTAAAAAAAGTTTGTTTGGCAGCATATAATAATAAGAAAATAAGAATTTTGATTAATGACTGCTTAAGTAAGTAAATTGGGATAAGCAACAGGATAAGATAAAGCTGTCTTATGAGTGGTATATTATTTGCTTTAGTTATGAATATGGTAGTAAGTACATTCCGTAGTAAAATGAAGAATGCAAAGTGTGTAACACAAACAGCTGCACATGCTGATGATATTATTATAACTATCAAAAATAATTTATGGATGAAAGAAGATGTATTTTATGTGGCAAACTGTATAAAAGAAATAGGTATGACATTAAATAAGGATTGGGAGGATTGGAAAGGTTTGGGAGAGAAATAAAAATAGGAGGAATACAGTTTACAATGAAAGAAATTTCAGTACTGGAAATAAATTTTGGTTATGAAACAATATGTGAAACACAATGGAAAGATTTGTTACAAGAACTAAAAGAGCTTTGTAGTCTGTGGAGAAAATATAGACACTCCTATGGAGAAAAAAGCTAATTTCATAAATTCAGTTTAAATGGGAAAATAGTGTATTTATCGGGTCTATATTAGATCACTGAATGCTTAAAAAAGCAAATGGTGATTAATCAACCCTATGTAAGTGAAAGCTTACAATGTCAAACTGTCAGAAATTAAATTTTTTTCCAAGGGAAAAGAAATTGCTGTTCCAACAAAAAAAAAAAAAAAAAAAAAAAAAACACTTTAAACATTACATTAAGTGGGGGGATTCACCCCCACACCCCCTACTTAAATATACCAACTCCAAGACCACACTACAGTGCCGAAAATGGCAAAGTAATGAAGTGGCCAAGCAAATTCTTTCCCAGGGAAAGAATTTGCTTAAAAGCCACTCCGATATTTTGCCATTTCAGTCTTTTATGTTCGACCAAGACGTATTCGAAAGAATGTGTCTTCGGCCTTCTAATAAGAACCCTATTTATCAAGTGTGTACATGATTCCAAGAATATATAAAAAAACAATTGTTAGAAGTCATGTTCACTTTTACAAAGGGATCTAGATTAAATCCATTCAAGAGAGGAGTATTATATATGAATAAAGATGAAGGCAGATTGGTATTATTAAATCCAGTAGTATTTGCAGCATCATTACATTTTGTATAAAGTGTCAACATGGATTTAAAAATAAATATGAAAATGTTGGGGAGAAAATAAGAAGAAATAACAGAGAAAAGGAATGCATTAATGAAGAAATATCTAATTATCAAGAAAAAAATAAAAATATGGAAGATAAAGATTGATCAGATAGGAGAAGTTCGAAAAACATGGTGTAAAAATATAATGGCATAATATTATTGTGGTAACCCTTGGGAATATTTACCAGAAGGAAAGATTATGGTTAAAAAGGAAAGAAACGGGTGGTATAGTAATGAAGTAGAATGTCAGGATTTTCTGTGGAGATTGGGAGTAAAGACGTTGCCAGTAAAGCAAATATGCTTTATAAAAAGAAAAATAAGAGAGCGTGATTGTACTGTAGTGAAGAAGAAACTACAAACTGTGTTTTTCTAAAATATAAAATACCACAGAAATTATGGGAAAATTAAGTAAAGAAATTTTTTTTGCAGAACTAAAAAATAGCAGTGACATAAACATGGGTATGATTATGGATATTATAAGAATAAAAATAAAGAATATAAGATAAGAATGGACAAAAAGTTATTTTATGCAATGTGGGCAATTTGGAATGAGAGATTAAATAAAATTATGTTCAATGGAAAATAGATCTTATCAGTCATATTAAGGGAAATCAGATTGTGGTTATGGAAGATGGGTCCAGTTTAAAGAAAATATATATTAAGATGACAAATAGAATGTATAAGAAAGAAATTAAGTGAATGTTTGAGTAAAATCTTTTAAATTTTGTAAACTGGTAAACATATATAGAATGTGTGAGAATGTAAATAATATGCCATGTAAATAAAATGTAAATAAAAGATCCCTATTTTTGACAGGTGCCATTTACATCCACCTGAGCTACCACCCATTCAAGGAGATGGGGCCTTGGTTTAACATCAAATCTGAAGGATGACGCAATCAGTATCTTGATTTCTGAATAAACAAGTATCGTGCCAATGCCCTCCATACAAGTATTCAGTTCAAGATATTTGCCTTGAATTTATCTTTAAACATAAAGATATGAAGATGTGTTTATTCTATGATCCCAAAAATCAAACTAAAGATGACATCAGGGGATTAGGAGTTGTTTTCCTCATATTTGATATTATTGCAGGTGATTTTAATGCATTAAATATAAAGTGGCAGTTTGTATCAGTCGGCACTAGTATGTTAGACATAATAGTTCATGTCTGTGTAAAACAGAGCTACACATAGAAGATAAAGAATCAACTAGGAGGATGTTGTATCCATTAAATACTCTAATGCCATAAAGGAATGTTGAACAGACCCTGAATTATAAGGGTCCGATCTTATGAGTCTGCAACAGATGTATTATTATTATTGCACTGCTTATATTTCTTTGGAAGCGTAAACATATATGAGTGCATTGTTAGGGTATACTTTGGTGTTTGTTTGGAGGAATTAAAAGTATATAACTGGGATAATGCATTGTAAACCCATTAAGAAAAATCTGGAAATTTTTACCATTAAACTGATGGACTAATTGTAAAATATGTACCCATGGTGCAGGTTAATCCATGTAACAGTTGTTTACTGTGTGGAATAGGTCACTGGATATAGCAAATCAAAGAAAAATTATTAATGGAAAAAGATTAAAAAAGACCATAAATGTGAAGTGCAGAAAAAGATATATACTGTATTAGCTATAAGTTATTTTAGGAGGTTTTTACATTCCATTAGATGTAATTATGAAAAACAACAATTGGCAATGTGCACAATATATAACAAAAAGACATTTTTAATCTCTTAAGGCAATGCAGGAAATAGTCTCATTCTATATTTCATTTAATAGAAGATGATTGTCTCATTACAGATCCCCAAATGAAGGTGCAGTTTTTTTGGATGAATTTATATATTACCTAGGTAGTAGAAGGGACATGGCTGTGGTAATTTCCTTGAATGACTTTGATGGTTGTCCAACAATTGCCATTTAAATGTTGGTTAATACCTTGTAGTCAATTAAGCATCATACAGCTGCTGTTTTTTATGGCCAGTTGTTTTCCTCCAGTAAATGCTATACAGTGTATCACCCCTTGCTTGCATAGTCTGTTTCAGGAAACATTACATGTCTGTTTTTTTCCACATGCTTGGGAAGAGGCTTTTATAGTCTCATTGTTCAAAGGTAGTGCTGGATCCTTAGTGAGCAATTTTAGGTCTATAAGTTTAACTAGCATCCTGGGGAAATATTTCAAGTGGGTCTGCTAGATTTGATTTCGTAATTATTGATTTCTAATCACAATTTACCTCACCTTGCAGACAGACAGATCTTGTCTCACAAATTTCATTGACTTTTTTCAATCAATTTGGGAGGTGAGAAATAATGGTCTTATAGTGGGAATGGTATGAACATAATTCAACAGACTAGAAAATAAGATGGGATATAATGGAAAAATATGTTTGATATGAATGGAAAGGAAAGGAAAAGGATGCCAAGGATTATCAATGCTAGTAAGAGAAATTGTAGACAATATTTTAAATAGAAGAAATGATGCAAAACTTTTGGTAGGTGATATTAATAATGTACTTGATTCAATACAGCATAATACATTATGTGGATTAATAAATTCATACAATTTTAATGGCAGAGTTAAAAAAAGTTTGTTTGGCAGCTCATAGGAATAAGAAAATATGAACTTTGATTAATGACTGCTTAAGTAAGGAAATAGGGATGAGCAACTGGATAATATAAAGCTGTCTTATGAGTGGTATATTATTTGCTTTAGTTATGAATATGGTAGTAAGTACACTGAGTAGTAAAATGAAGAATGCAAAGTGTGTAACACATACAGATGCACATGCTGATAATATTATTATAACTATCAAAAATAATTTATAGATGAAAAAAGCCATGTTTTATGTGGCCAACTGTATAAAAGAAATAGGTATGACATTAAATAAGAACTGGGAGAATTGGTAAAGGTTTGGGAGAGAAATAAAAATAGGAGGAATACAGTTTACAATGAAAGAAATTTCAGTATTGGGAATATATTTTGGTAATGAAACAATATGTAAAACACAATGGAAAGATTTGTTACAAGAACTAAAGGAGATTTGTAGTCTGTGGAGAAAATATAGACAATCCTATGGAAAAAAAAGCTAATTTGATAAATTCAGTATAAATGGGAAAATAGTGTATTTATCAGGTCTATATTAGATCACCGAATGCTTAAAAAAACAAATGGTGAGATTAATCAATCCTATGTAAGCAAAAGCTTACAATGTCTGTCAGAACAGACATTTTTTTCCAAGGGAAAAAAAAAATCGCTGTTCCAACAAAAAAAAAATAAAAAAAAATAAAAAACAAAACACTTTAAGCATTACATTAAGTGGGGGGCTTCACCCCACACCCCCCTACTTAAATATGCCAACTCAGGGACCGCACTACAGTGTGAAAACGGCAAAGAAATGAAGCAGCCAAGCAAATTATTTCCCAGGAAAAGAATTCACTTGAAAGCCACTTCGATATTTTGCCATTTCAGTCTTTTAAGTTCGACCAATATGTATTCAAAAGAATGTGTCTTTGGCCTTCTAATAAGAACCCTATTTATCAAGTATGTACATGATTCCAAGAATATATAAAAAACAAGTGTTAGATGTCATATTCACTTTTACAAAGGGATCTAGATTAAATCCATTCAAGGGAGGGGTATTATATATGAATAAAGATGAAGGCAGATTGGTATTATTAAATCCAGTAGTATTTGCAGCATCATTGCATTTTGTATAAAGTGTCAACATGGATAAAAGAAGAAAATGAGAAATTAGTAGTAACAGTTTTAAAATAAATATGAAAATGTTGGGGAGAAAATAAGAATAAATAACAGAAAAGGAATGCATTAATAAAGAAATATCTAATTATCAAGAAAAAAATAAAAATATGGAAGATTAAGATTGATCAGATAGGAGAAGTTCGAAAAACATGGTATAAGAATATAATGGCACAATATTATTGTGGTAACCCTTGGAAATATTTACCAGAAGGAAAGATTATGGTTATAAAGGAAAGAAACAGGTGGTATAGTACTGAAGTAGAATGTCAGGATTTTCTGTGGAGATTGGGAATAAAGACATTGCCAGTAAAGCAAATATGCTTTACAAAAAGAAAAATAAGAGAGTGTGTTTGTACTGTAGTGAAGAAGAAACTACAAACTGTGCTTTTCTAAAATATAAAATACCACAGAAATTATGAGAAGATTAAGTAAAGAAAATTTTTTTGCAGAACTAAAAATAGCAGTGACATTAACATGGGTATGATTATGGATATTATAAGAATAACAATAAAGAATATAAAATAAGAATGGACAAAAAGTTATTTTATGCAATGTGGGCAATTTGGAATGAGAGATTAAATAAAATTATGTTCAATGGAAAATAGATCTTATCAGTCATATTAAGATAAATCAGATTGTGGTTATGGAAGTTGGGTCCAGTTTAAAGAAAATATATATTAAGATGACAAATAGAATGTATAAGAAAGAAATTAAGTGAATGTTTGAGAAAAATCTTTTACATTTTGTAAACTGGTAAACATATATAGAATGTGTAAGAATGTAAATATGTAAATAATATGTCATGTAAATAAAATGTAAATAAAGGATCCCTATTTTTTGACAGGTGCCATTTACATCCACCTGAGCTACCACCCACTCAAGGAGATGGGGACTTGGTTTAACATCAAATCTGAAGGATGGCACAATCAGTATCTTGATTTCTGAATAAACAAGTATCGTGCCAATGCCCTCCATACAAGTATTCAGTTCAAGATATTTGCCTTGAATATATCTTTAAACATAAAGATATGAAGATGTGTTTATTCTATGACCCCATAAATCAAACTAAAGATGACATCAGGGGATTAGGAGTTGTTTTCCTCATATTTGATATTATTGCAGGTGATTTTAATGCATTAAATGTAAAGTGGCAGTTTGTATCAGTCGGCACTAGTATGTTAGACATAATAGTTCATGTCAGTGTACGACAGAGCTACACATAGAAGATAAAGATTCAACTAGGAGGATGTTGTATGCATTAAATACTCTAATGCCATAAAGGAATGTTGAAGAGACCCTGAATTATTAGGGTCCGATCATATGAGTCTGCCACAGATGTATTATTATTATTGCACTATTTATATTTCTTTGGAAGCGTAAACATATAGGAGTGCATTGTTAGGGCATACTTTGGTGTTTGTTTGGAGGAATTAAAAGTACATAACTGGGATAATGCATTGTAAACCCATTAAGGAAAATCTGGAATTTTTTACCATTGAACTGAAGGACTAATTGTAAAATATGTACCCATGGTGCAGGTTAAACCAAGTAACAGTTATTTACTGTGTGGAATAGGTCACTGGATATAGCAAATCAAAGAAAAAATATTAATGGAAAAAGTTTAAAAAAGACCATAAATGTGAAGTGTAGAAAAAGATATATACTGTATTAGCTATAAGTTATTTTTGGAGGTTTTTACATTCCATTAGATGTAATTATGAAAAACAACAATTGGCAATGTGCACAATATATAACAAAAAGACATTTTTCATCTGTTAAGACAATGCAGGAAATAGTCTCATTCTATATTTCATTTAATAGAAGATGATTGTCTCATTACAGATCCACAAATGAAGGTGCAGTTTTTTTGGATGAATTTATATATTACCTAGGTAGTAGAAGGGACATGGCTGTGGTAATTTCCTTGAATGACTTTGATGGTTGTCCAACAATTGCCATTTAAATGTTGGTTAATACCTTATAGTTAATTAAGCATCATACAGCTGCTGTTTTTTATGGACCAATTGTTTTCCTCCAGTAAACGCTATACAGTGTATCATCCCTTGCTTGCATAGTCTGTTTCAGGAAACATTACATGTCTGTTTTGTTCCACATGCTTGGAAAGAGGCTTTTATAGTCTCATTGTTTAAAGGTAGTGCTGGATCTTTAGTGAGCAATTTTAGGTCTATAAGTTTAACTAGCATCCTGGGGAAATATTTCAAATGGGTCTGCTAGATTTGATTTCTTAACTATTGATTTCTAGTCACAATTTACCTCACCTTGCAGACAGACAGATCTTGTCTCACAAATTTCATTGTCTTTTTTCAATCAATTAGGGAGGTGAGAAATAATGGTCTTACAGTAGGCATGGTATAAACATAATTCAACAGACTAGAAAATAAGATGGGGTATAATGGAAAAAATGTGTTTGATATGAAAGGAACGGAAAAGGATGTCAAGGATTATTAATGCTAGTAAGAGAAATTGTAGACAATATTTTAAATAGAAGAAATTATGCAAAACTTTTGGTAGGTGATATTAATAATGTACTTGATTCAATGCAGCATAATACATTATGGGGATTAATAGTCATACAATTTTAATGGCAGAGTTAAAAAAAGTTTGTCTGGCAGCATATAGGAATAAGAAAATAAGAATTTTGATTAATGACTGCTTAAGTAAGGAAATAGGGATGAGCAACAGGATAATATAAAGCTGTCTTATGAGTCGTATATTATTTGCTTTAGTTATGAATATGGTAGTAAGTACATTGAGTAGTAAAATGAAGAATGCAAAGTGTGTAACATAAACAGATGCACATGCTGATGATATTATTATAACTATCAAAAATAATTTATAGATGAAAGAAGCCATGCTTTATGTGGCAAACTGTATAAAAGACATAGGTATGACATTAAATAAGGACTGGGAGGATTGGTAAAGGTTTGGGAGAGAAATAAAAATAGGAGGAATACAGTTTACAATGAAAGAAATTTCAGTATTGGGAATAAATGTTGGTAATGAAACAATATGTGAAACACAATGGAAAGATTTGTTACAAGAACTAAAGGAGATTTGTAGTCTGTGGAGAAAATATAGACAATCCTATGGAGAAAAAAGCTAATTTGATAAATTCAGTATAAATGAGAAAATAGTGTATTTATCAGGTCTATATTAGATCACCGAATGCTTAAAAAAGCAAATGGTGATTAATCAACCCTATGTAAGCGAAAGCTTACAATGTCTGTCAGAACAGAATTTTTTTTCCAAGGGAAAAAAAATCGCTGTTCCAACAAAAAAAAAAAAATAAATAAATAAAAAAACAAAACACTTTAAACATTACATTAAGTGGGGGGCTTCACCCCCACACCCCCTACTTAAATATACAAACTCCGAGACCGCACTGCAGTGTGAAAATGGCAAAGTAACGAAGCAGCCAAGCAAATTATTTCCCAGGAAAAGAATTTGCTTAAAAGCCACTTCGATATTTTGCCATTTCAGTCTTTTAAGATCGACCAAGGCTTATTCAAAAGAATGTGTCTTCAGCCTTCTAATAAGAACCCTATTTATTAAATGTGTACATGATTCCAACAATATATAAAAGACAAGTGGTAGAAGTCATATTCACTTTTACAAAGGGCTCTAGATTAAATCCATTCAAGGGAGGGGTATATATATATATATATATATATATATATATATATATATATATATATCTATATACATATATATATATTTGGTCCTGTAGAGTGATGCTAGCAACAGAGAAATGAAAAGAGTAACTGCTTTCAAGATATAAGTATATTTTTTCTGTTACTACCTGTGCGATCATCCTTTCTCGCCGAAAAGTGAGTTTTCACTGCTGATTTAACTGTTAATAAGCTTGTTTTTGTGTTTTTTATTACCTGCACTTAGTTTAAAAAGTTTATTTGTTGTATTTAACTGTTGAGGCTGCCCACTCAAGTGCGCTAGCCTGTGCATTGAATATACTGTAATTCTCCTGCTGCTTTCCTGAAAAAGAAAATCCTTGTTTCCCGCCTTTCCTAAACTAGAATAGTCCCTTATACAGGCTTTGCTGTATTCTGGACTTTTGGATAGTTCCTGTGTTGCCCATTTCCTTACTTGGATAGAAGGAAGTTTCTTTGCTCACCAGTGGGAGTGGGGAGCCTTGAGCCGCCTATCTGTCCCTGAAGGAGTGACCTCAGTACAAGAATCTTGTAGTAATTGGCTGTTTTGGGCCATTTCTAGCTCTTTGAAGTTCCATGCATAAAAACCCGCTTTAGCGCGGCTTTGCGCGATTGTGTGCATAGCACAGCATCAGTCAGCACCGCTAAATCGGGTTTAAACTATTCCCGGCTCCACAAAGTCTGCTCTTCACTTTTTCCCTTAGAACTGCTCTATCCCTCAAATTAAACACCCTATTCTCCATCTAAGACCCTGCACTTGCCCAAATAAGCAATCTTACAGTCTTGCACTAATAAACTAAAAGCACTACATCCTCATATACTCTCCACATTTACCTTGTCCCCTATTGGTCCTTTGTAATTAAGTGATAAAAGAGTTCCCTTTACTACTCTAGCATGTCCAAAGGTCAGTTAATGGTTTCCTCTCCAATCCAGCTGGCGAATCTGGGAATCTTGAGGCAATGTTACAACTGCCTCATGTACATGGACAACCCTCTCCTCCTCCAAACAGGTTCAAACATATGTGAGAGATGCAACCATATAGCCAAACTGGAGGCTGAGCTCTCTCACCTCAGAACTGGTGTAACCAGTCAGGAGGAGAAGGTAACCTCACACAACACTAATCCAGTCACACATAGTCCTACCACAACAGCAAACCAAACACATAAACACACAAAAACATACTCGGAGGCTCTAAATAAAAATCTACCTAAGCCACAGAGACCTTCAAAGCAGACATCCAAGCAAACGCTACCCCACAACAAAACATGTGCAACACATAGCTCGCAAAGTCAGTGTACCAAACAGTCACAGCCCTTAAGGCTGAATAACACACCTGATACACTTGTAATAGGTGATTCTATAGTCAGACACACTGATGTCCCACTCACCAGGCTGAACAAGGAGAAGGTCACAGAGAGCTGCCTGTCGGGCATTAGGATCCACCACATAACGCAAGCACTCAGGTCACTCCAAAGCAAGTACAAATATGACTCTGTCATAGTACATGCTAGTGTGAATGACCTGAGACGTACCTCCCTCGACTACAAGAAAAGAGACATAGAGGAGCTCTCCGATCATGTAGCCCAGGCCGGTATGACCCTGACCTTGAGCAGCATCTTACCCTCACCTAGAATGATGCTGCAGTATAAAGACAAAATGATCGAGTTTAACAATTGGCTAAAATGTTGGTGTCATTCAAAGGGGATCCAGTGTCTGTCAGCCTGGGATGACATGCTCGACAAGCCACGTTGCTTCGCTAGGGACGGCTTGCACCTGTCACCCCTGGGCTTTCGGATACTGGCAAAGGCTCTTGCCACCCCCATAGTGCCTTTTTTTAGGCAAGGCTCAAAAGACAAACCCACCTCCATAGAAAACACAAAGAATAAGAAACTAAGGGTAA
Organism: Protopterus annectens; assembly: GCF_019279795.1. Lineage (NCBI taxonomy): Eukaryota > Metazoa > Chordata > Ceratodontiformes > Protopteridae > Protopterus > Protopterus annectens. The sequence continues at coordinate 427,218,490 of NC_056725.1, forward strand.
TGCTGCTAAATGCTAGAAGTCTAATCCTCAAAATGCATGCACTAGAAGCTCTCCTCAGTATGGAGAACATCGATATCTGCGCAGTGACAGAAACTGGTTCAAGGCTCCAGAGAGCACCCCAGCACTACCAGGTTATACCTCATATCATGCCTTTCAGCCCCAAAACTTGGACCGAACCACAAAAGGAGGGGGAGTATCCATATTTATCAAGGATATCCACACCTCCTGGTTAGTGGCATTGCACGAAGCATCAGAAATCATCCATGTGCAACTAACAGTGGGCAAAACTGCCTTTCAGTTTATAGTATGCTACAGACCACCATCTCAAAATTAGGAATCCCACTCGACTTTCCTGAAAACATTGGAGAACATGAAGATCTCTCCAAACACCATTATATTGGGTGACTTCAACTACCCAAACATAGACTGGGAGCATTACTCAATCCCCAACACCCTAGCCCAAAGGTTCCTGGAATTTATAAACTCAAATGCCATGGAACAAATAGTCACAACTCCCACAAGAGGGGAAAACATACTTGACCTGATCATCACCAACATGGGGACCCTATGCTCCACACCAGAAGTATACCCCTCATTGGTAAGATCAGACCATAAATTAATTTCACTGGATATCCAAAACCCAACCCCACCCCAGCCCAGAAAACCATAGTGAAAAACTTCTCAAAAGCAAACTTTACACTTCTCAAAACCGAGGTGGATTCCTTCAAGGCCCCCGGGCCAGTGGAACCTACGGCCCAAACCACAGAATCTTATATAAACGCATTCTATGGACACCTCCAGGAATGCATGGATCATGCTATCCCAAACAAAACCAAGACCCAATCGTCCAAAGGCAGGCGTCCATTCTGGTGGACCCCAGACATAAATAAGTTGTACAACAGAAGGAGGAAGCTACTACATGATAGAGCAAAATCCCTAAAAGGGAAGGCATCTCTGATCAGTACTAGCAAAACATTACGATCCCTCATAAAATCCTCCAAGGCCAGCATCGAGAAAAAAATTGCACAGGACACTAAAGACAATCACAAGGCTTTCTTTAGCTATGTTAGGAACCTGGGATGCAACTCCCAGATATGCTCAGAGTTGATTCTAAATGACAAAAAATACACTGAACCCACAGACATTGTCAACATCCTGGCAGACAGGTTCAGTGCAAACTTCTCCTCCCCTTCTCCCCCAAAAGAGCGAATATCTATCCCAGCAGAGTGCAGCCTCCCTAACATCTCAGATGCTCAGGTGAAAGCCGCCCTATCCAAAGCAAAAAACACTGCTTCAATGGGACCAGACGGTGTCGCGGGTTGCATCCTACATGAACTCCAAGAAGAACTAAACCCTCACGTAAAACTGCTGTACAATCTCAGCCTCACTACAGGATATGTACCCAAAGAATGGCATACAGCAACAGTGGTCCCAATCCACAAAGATGGTGCCTCAACGGACCCTGGTAACTATCGCCCCATAAGCCTAACTAGCCTTATCTGCAAGGCCATGGAGAGGATCATCATGGAACTCATAAACAAAGACATTGGGGACCTACAGACACTAGATCCTACCCAATTCATATTTGTCAAGGGTAGATCCTGCCTCTTGAACCTGGTCGACTTTTTTGAAACAGTCACCAAGGCCATAGATGAAGGGAAGGTAGTCCACACAGCCTATCTGGACCTCGCAAAGGCATTTGACACAATACCCCACTCGGGCATCATAGATAAGCTATCCAGCTTAAATATAAACCCCTATGTCACAAGATGGGTTGCTAACTGGCTCAAAGACAGAACCCACAGAGTCAGAATTGTCGCAGCCATGTCAGACTCGAAACCGGTTACAAGTGGCTCTGTCCTGGGACCTCTCTTGTTCGACATATACTTCTCCAAGTTACAGGCCAACACGTGAGGACTATGGCTGACCAAGTTCACAGATGACTGCAAACTGGGCACCATAATTGACTCTCCAGCTGACATGAACATCCTCCAAAAAGGTCTCACAGAGATGGATAACTGGTGCTAGAGCCATGGCCTAAAGCTAAACGCCAAAAAGTGTATAGACATACCCTTTGGCAAAAACAAAGTGCCCACAAATTACCATATAGGTGGTAACCCATTAAGTACGGAAGAAGTAATTAGGGACCTGGGGACCCAAGTTGATAGCAATCTCTCCTTTGACAACCACATGACAAAGTGGTTAGAAAGACCTTCTACACAGCCCATCTTATCATGAAAGGATTCACATCTAGCTCAAGTGAGGTAATAGTGCCCCTTTATTCATCCCTAATCAGGCCCATCATAGAATACAATGCCCCTTTTGGGATGTACCTTACCCGACACCTGCAGCAACTAGAAAGACCCCAAAAGTACCTCACAAAGAGGATCAAGGGACTCAAACAGATCCCATATGCTGCCCGGTTAAAAAAACTCCAGCTCTACTCAGTTGCATACCGCCTACTTCGAGGTGATCTATGACTGACATACAAAGCTATGTCCAAGCCAGAATTAATGGACATGCTCCACCTCAGAAAATCTAAATCCTTTAGAACCACGTGCTCGAGGAACTTGAACCTCAGCACAGAAATAAATAGAACATGCTGGAGGGACAGATTCATAACCCAGAGGCTCCCTTCGCTCTGGAATAGAATCCCAGTCCATGTTAGGCAGAGCACCTCACTGATTCTCTTCAAGAGGAATCTTGATGAGTGGATGGGAGATTGTAGGTTTACCCTGGGGATTACTTCTGTGTCACTACTAGACAGAGGCACAGTAAACTAACCTTAAAAAGGGCACAGCAAACTCAAATCAAAGGGTGGCGAAAGCCAAACACACTTGGGCTAGGCTTATATATGCCCCAGGGCAGATAGCCTAGTATGAACCTATGAACCTATGAACCTATATATGAATAAAGATGAAGGCAGATTGGTATTATTAAATCCAGTAGTATTTGCAGCATCATTACATTTTGTATAAAGTGTCAACATGGATAAAAGAAGAAAATGAGAAATTAGTAGTAAGAGTTTTAAAATAAATATGAAAATGTTGGGGAGAAAATAAGAAGAAATAACAGAAAAGGAATGCATTAATAAAGAAATATCTAATTATCAAGAAAAAAATAAAAATATGGAAGATAAAGATTGATCAGATAGGAGAAGTTCGAAAAACATGGTATAAGAATATAATGGCACAATATTATTGTGGTAACCCTTGGAAATATTTACCAGAAGGAAATATTATGGTTATAAAGGAAAGAAACAGGTGGTATAGTACTGAAGTAGAATGTCAGGATTTTCTGTGGAGATTGGGAATAAAGACGTTGCCAGTAAAGCAAATATGCTTTACAAAAAGAAAAATAAGAGAGTGTGTTTGTACTGTAGTGAAGAAGAAACTACAAACTGTGCTTTTCTAAAATATAAAATACCACAGAAATTATGGGAAGATTAAGTAAAGAAATTTTTTTGCAGAACTAAAAATAGCAGTGACATAAACATGGGTATGATTATGGATATTATAAGAATAAAAATAAAGAATATAAGATAAGAATGGACAAAAAGTTATTTTATGCAATGTGGGCAATTTGGAATGAGAGATTAAATAAAATTATGTTCAATGGAAAATAGATCTTATCAGTCATATTAAGATAAATCAGATTGTGGTTATGGAAGTTGGGTCCAGTTTAAAGAAAATATATATTAAGATGACAAATAGAATGTAAAAGAAAGAAATTAAGTGAATGTTTAAGTAAAATCTTTTACATTTTGTAAACTGGTAAACATATATAGAATGTGTAAGAATGTAAATATGTAAATAATATGTCATGTAAATAAAATGTAAATAAAGGATCCCTATTTTTTGACAGGTGCCATTTACATCCACCTGAGCTACCACCCACTCAAGGAGATGGGGACTTGGTTTAACATCAAATCTGAAGGATGACACAATCAGTATCTTGATTTCTGAATAAGCAAGTATCGTGCCAATGCCCTCCATACAAGTATTCACTTCAAGATATTTGCCTTGAATATATCTTTAAACATAAAGATATGAAGATGTGTTTATTCTATGACCCCATAAATCAAACTAAAGATGACATCAGGGGATTAGGAGTTGTTTTCCTCATATTTGATATTATTGCAGGTGATTTTAATGCATTAAATGTAAAGTGGCAGTTTGTATCAGTCGGCACTAGTATGTTAGACATAATAGTTCATGTCAGTGTATGACAGAGCTACACATAGAAGATAAAGATTCAACTAGGAGGATGTTGTATGCATTAAATACTCTAATGCCATAAAGGAATGTTGAAGAGACCCTGAATTATTAGGGTCCGATCATATGATTCTGCCACAGATGTATTATTATTATTGCACTACTTATATTTCTTTGGAAGCGTAAACATATAGGAGTGCATTGTTAGGGCATACTTTGGTGTTTGTTTGGAGGAATTAAAAGTATATAACTGGGATAATGCATTGTAAACCCATTAAGGAAAATCTGGAAATTTTTACCATTGAACTGAAGGACTAATTGTAAAATATGTACCCATGGTGCAGGTTAAACCAAGTAACAGTTATTTACTGTGTGGAATAGGTCACTGGACATAGCAAATCAAAGAAAAAATATTAATGGAAAAAGTTTAAAAAATACCATAAATGTGAAGTGCAGAAAAAGATATATACTGTATTAGCTATAAGTTATTTTTGGAGGTTTTTACATTCCATTAGATGTAATTATGAAAAACAACAATTGGCAATGTGCACAATATATAACAAAAAGACATTTTTAATCTGCTAAGACAATGCAGGAAATAGTCTCATTCTATATTTCATTTAATAGAAGATGATTGTCTCATTACAGATCCCCAAATGAAGGTGCAGTTTTTTTGGATGAATTTATTACCTAGGTAGTAGAAGGGACATGGCTGTGGTAATTTCCTTGAATGACTTTGATGGTTGTCCAACAATTGCCATTTAAATGTTGGTTAATACCTTATAGTTAATTAAGCATCATACAGCTGCTGTTTTTTATGGACCAATTGTTTTCCTCCAGTAAACGCTATACAGTGTATCATCCCTTGCTTGCATAGTCTGTTTCAGGAAACATTACATGTCTGTTTTGTTCCACATGCTTGGAAAGAGGCTTTTATAGTCTCATTGTTTAAAGGTAGTGCTGGATCTTTAGTGAGCAATTTTAGGTCTATAAGTTTAACTAGCATCCTGGGGAAATATTTCAAGTGGGTCTGCTAGATTTGATTTCTTAACTATTGATTTCTAATCACAATTTACCTCACCTTGCAGACAGATAGATCTTGTCTCACAAATTTCATTGACTTTTTTCAATCAATTAGGGAGGTGAGAAATAATGGTCTTACAGTGGGCATGGTATAAACATAATTCAACATACTAGAAAATAAGATGGGGTATAATGGAAAAAATGTGTTTGATATGAAAGGAAAGGAAAAGGATGTCAATGATTATTAACGCTAGTAAGAGAAATTGTAGACAATATTTTAAATAGAAGAAATGATGCAAAACTTTTCGTAGGTGATATTAATAATGTACTTGATTCAATGCAGCATAATACATTATGGGGATTAATAGTCATACAATTTTAATGGCAGAGTTAAAAAAGTTTGTCTGGCAGCATATAGGAATAAGAAAATAAGAATTTTGATTAATGACTGCTTAAGTAAGGAAATATTGATGAGCAACAGGATAATATAAAACTGTCTTATGAGTGGTATATTATTTGCTTTAGTTATGAATATGGTAGTAAGTACATTGAGTAGTAAAATGAAGAATGCAAAGTGTGTAACATAAACAGATGCACATGCTGATGATATTATTATAACTATCAAAAATAATTTATAGATGAAAGAAGCCATGCTTTATGTGGCAAACTGTATAAAAGACATAGGTATGACATTAAATAAGGACTGGGAGGATTGGTAAAGGTTTGGGAGAGAAATAAAAATAGGAGGAATACAGTTTACAATGAAAGAAATTTCAGTATTGGGAATAAATGTTGGTAATGAAACAATATGTGAAACACAATGGAAAGATTTGTTACAAGAACTAAAGGAGATTTGTAGTCTTGGAGAAAATATAGACAATCCTATGGAGAAAAAAGCTAATTTGATAAATTCAGTATAAATGGGAAAATAGTGTATTTATCAGGTCTATATTAGATCACTGAATGCTTAAAAAAGCAAATGGTGATTAATCAACCCTATGTAAGCGAAAGCTTACAATGTCTGTCAGAGCAGAATTTTTTTTCCAAGGGAAAAAAAATCGCTGTTCCAACAAAAAAAAAAAAAATAAATAAAAAAACAAAACACTTTAAACATTACATTAAGTGGGGGGCTTCACCCCCACACCCCCTACTTAAATATACGAACTCCGAGACCGCACTACAGTGTGAAAATGGCAAAGTAATGAAGCAGCCAAGCAAATTATTTCCCAGGAAAAGAATTTACTTAAAAGCCACTTCGATATTTTGCCATTTTAGTCTTTTAAGATCGACCAAGGCTTATTCAGAAGAATGTGTCTTCAGCCTTCTAATAAGAACCCTATTTATCAAATGTGTACATGATTCCAACAATATATAAAAAAACAAGTGGTAGAAGTCATATTCACTTTTACAAAGGGATCTAGATTAAATCCATTCAAGGGAGGGGTATATATATATATATATATATATATATATATATATATATATATATATTTGGTCCTGTAGAGTGATGCTAGCAACAGAGAAATGAAAAGAGTAACTGCTTTCAAGATATAAGTATATTTTTTCTGTTACTACCTGTGCGATCATCCTTTCTCACCGAAAAGTGAGTTTTCACTGCTGATTTAACTGTTAATAAGCTTGTTTTTGTGTTTTTTATTACCTGCACTTAGTTTAAAAGTTTATTTGTTGTATTTAACTGTTGAGGCTGCCCACTCAAGTGCGCTAGCCTGTGCATTGAATATACTGTAATTCTCCTGCTGCTTTCCTGAAAAAAAAAATCCTTGTTTCCCGCCTTTCCTAAACTAGAATAGTCCCTTATACAGGCTTTGCTGTATTCTGGACTTTTGGATAGTTCCTGTGTTGCCCATTTCCTTACTTGGATAGAAGGAAGTTTCTTTGCTCACCAGTGGGAGTGGGGAGCCTTGAGCAGCCTATCTGTCCCTGAAGGAGTGACCTCAGTACAAGAATCTTGTAGTAATTGGCTGTTTTGGGCCATTTCTAGCTCTTTGAAGTTCCCTGCATAAAAACCCGCTTTAGCGCGGCTTTGCGCGATTGTGTGCATAGCACAGCATCAGTCAGCACCGCTAAATCGGGTTTAAACTATTCCCGGCTCCACAAAGTCTGCTCTTCACTTTTTCCCTTAGAACTGCTCTATCTCTCAAATTAAACACCCTATTCTCAATCTAAGACCCTGCACTTGCCCAAATAAGCAATCTTACAGTCTTGCACTAATAAACTAAAAGCACTACATCCTCATATACTCTCCACAATTACCTTGTCCCCTATTGGTCCTTTGTAATTAAGTGATAAAAGAGTTCCCTTTACTACTCTAGCATGTCCAAAGATCAGTTAATGGTTTCCTCTCCAATCCAGCTGGTGAATCTGGGAATCTTGAAGCAATGTTACAACTGCCTCATGTACACGAACAACCCTCTCCTCCTCCAAACAGGTTCAAACATATGTGAGAGATGCAACCATATAGCCAAACTGGAGGCTGAGCTCTCTCACCTCAGAACTGGTGTAACCAGTCAGGAGGAGAAGGTAACCTCACACAACACTAATCCAGTCACACATAGTCCTACCACAACAGCAAACCAAACACATAAACACACAAAAACATACTCGGAGGCTCTAAATAAAAATCTACCTAAGCCGCAGAGACATTCAAAGCAGACATCCAAGCAAACGCTACCCCACAACAAAACATGTGCAACACATAGCTTACAAAGTCAGTGTACCAAACAGTCACAGCCCTTAAGGCTGAATAACACACCTGATACACTTGTAATAGGTGATTCTATAGTCAGACACACTGGTGTCCCACTCACCAGGCTGAACAAGGAGAAGGTCACAGTGAGCTGCCTGTCGGGCACTAGGATCCACCACATAATGCAAGCACTCAGGTCACTCCAAAGCAAGTACAAATATGACTCTGTCATAGTACATGCTAGTGTGAATGACCTGAGATGTACCTCCCTCGACTACAAGAAAAGAGACATAGAGGAGCTCTCCGATCATGTAGCCCAGGCCGGTATGACCCTGACCTTGAGCAGCATCTTACCCTCACCTAGAATGATGCTGCAGTATAAAGACAAAATGATCGAGTTTAACAACTGGCTAAAATGTTGGTGTCATTCAAAGGGGATCCAGTGTCTGTCAGCCTGGGATGACATGCTCGACAAGCCACGTTGCTTCACTAGGGACGGCTTGCACCTGTCACCCCTGGGCTTTCGGATACTGGCAAAGGCTCTTGCCACCCCCATAGTGCCTTTTTTAGGCAAGGCTCAAAAGACAAACCCACCTCCATAGAAAACACAAAGAATAAGAAACTAAGGGTAATGCTGCTAAATGCTAGAAGTCTAATCCTCAAAATGCATGCACTAGAAGCTCTACTCAGTATGGAGAACATCGATATCTGCGCAGTGACAGAAACTGGTTCAAGGCTCCAGAGAGCACCCCAGCACTACCAGGTTATACTTCATATCATGCCTTTCAGCCCCAAAACTTGGACCGAACCACAAAAGGAGGGGGAGTATCCATATTTATCAAGGATACCCACACCTCCTGGTTAGTGGCATTGCACGAAGCATCAGAAATCATCCATGTGCAACTAACAGTGGGCAAAACTGCCTTTCAGTTTATAGTATGCTACAGACCACCATCTCAAAATCAGGAATCCCACTCGACTTTCCTGAAAACATTGGAGAACATGAAGATCTCTCCAAACACCATTATATTGGGTGACTTCAACTACCCAAACATAGACTGGGAGCATTACTCAATCCCCAACACCCTAGCCCAAAGGTTCCTGGAATTTATAAACTCAAATGCCATGGAACAAATAGTCACAACTCCCTCAAGAGGGGGAAAACATACTTGACCTGATCATCACCAACATGGGGACCCTATGCTCCACACCAGAAGTATACCCCTCATTGGTAAGATCAGACCATAAATTAATTTCACTGGATATCCAAAACCCAACCCCACCCCAGCCCAGAAAACCATAGTGAAAAACTTCTCAAAAGCAAACTTCACACTTCTCAAAACCGAGGTGGATTCCTTCAAGGCCCCCGGGCCAGTGGAACCTACGGCCCAAACCACAGAATCCTATATAAACGCATTCTATGGACATCTCCAGGAATGCATGGATCATGCTATCCCAAACAAAACCAAGACCCAATCGTCCAAAGGCAGGTGTCCAGTCTGGTGGACCCCAGACATAGATAAGTTGTACAACAGAAGGAGGAAGCTACTACATGATAGAGCAAAATCCCTAAAAGGGAAGGCATCTCTGATCAGTACTAGCAAAAAATTACGATCCCTCATAAAATCCTCCAAGGCCAGCTTCGAGAGAAAAATTGCACAGGACACTAAAGACAATCATAAGGCTTTCTTTAGCTATGTTAGGAACCTGGGATGCAACTCCCAGATATGCTCAGAGTTGATTCTAAATGACAAAAAATACACTGAACCCACAGACATTGCCAACATCCTGGCAGACAAAAGAGCGAATATCTGTCCCAGCAGAGTGCAGCCTCCCTAACATCTCAGATGCTCAGGTGAAAGCCGCCCTCTCCAAAGCAAAAAACACTGCTTCAATGGGACCAGACAGTGTCGCGGGTTGCATCCTACATGAACTCCAAGAAGAACTAAACCCTCACGTAAAACTGCTGTACAATCTCAGCCTCACTACAGGATATGTACCCAAAGAATGGCATACAGCAACAGTGGTCCCACTCCACAAAGATGGTGCCTCAACGGACCCTGGTAACTATCGCCCCATAAGCCTAACTAGCCTTATCTGCAAGGCCATGGAGAGGATCATCATGGAACTCATAAACAAAGACATTGGGGACCTACAGACACTAGATCCTACCCAATTCAGCTTTGTCAAGGGCAGATCCTGCCTCTTGAACCTGGTCGACGTTTTCGAAACAGTCACCAAGGCCATAGATGAAGGGAAGGTAGTCCACACAGCCTATCTGGACCTCGCAAAGGCATTTGACACAATACCCCACTCGGGCATCATAGATAAGCTATCCAGCTTAAATATAAACCCCTATGTCACAAGATGGGTTGCTAACTGGCTCAAAGACAGAACCCACAGAGTCAGAATTGTCGCAGCCATGTCAGACTCAAAACCGGTTACAAGTGGCTCTGTCCTGGGACCTCTCTTGTTTGACATATACTTCTCCGAGGTACAGGCCAACACGTGAGGACTATGGCTGACCAAGTTCACAGATGACTGCAAACTGGGCACCATAATTAACTCTTCAGCTGACATGAACATCCTCCAAAAAGGTCTCACAGAGATGGATAACTGGTGCTAGAGCCATGGCCTAAAGCTAAACGCCAAAAAGTGTATAGACATACCCTTTGGCAAAAACAAAGTGCCCACAAATTACCATATAGGTGGTAACCCATTAAGTACGGAAGAAGTAATTAGGGACCTGGGGACCCATGTTGATAGCAATCTCTCCTTTGACAACCACATGACAAAGTGGTTAGAAAGACCTTCTACATAGCCCACCTTATCACGAAAGGATTCACATCTAGATCAAGTGAGGTAATAGTGCCCCTTTATTCTTCCCTAATCAGGCCCATCATAGAATACAATGCCCCTTTTGGGATGTACCTTACCCGACACCTGCAGCAACTAGAAAGACCCCAAAAGTACCCCACAAAGAGGATCAAGGGACTCAAACAGATCCCATATGCTGCCCGGTTAAAAAAACTCCAGCTCTACTCAGTTGCATACCGCCTACTTCGAGGCGATCTATGCCTGACATACAAAGCTATGTCCAAGCCAGAATTAATGGACATGCTCCACCTCAGAAAATCTAAATCCCTTAGAACCACGTGCTTGAGGAACTTGAACCTCAGCACAGAAATAAATAGAACATGCTGGAGGGACAGATTCATAACCCAGAGGCTCCCTTCGCTCTGGAATAGAATCCCAGTCCATGTTAGGCAGAGCACCTCACTGACTCTCTTCAAGAGGAATCTTGATGAGTGGATGGGAGATTGTAGGTTTACCCTGGGGATTACTTCTGTGTCACTACTTGACAGAGGCACAGTAAACTAACCTTAAAAAGGGCACAGCAAACTCAAATCAAAGGGTGGCGAAAGCCAAACACACTTGGGCTAGGCTTATAAATGCCCCAGGGCAGATAACCTAGTATGAACCTATGAACCTATGAACCTATATATGAATAAAGATGAAGGCAGATTGGTATTATTAAATCCAGTAGTATTTGCAGCATCATTACATTTTGTATAAAATGTCAACATGGATAACAGAAGAAAATGAGAAATTAGTAGTAAGAGTTTTAAAATAAATATGAAAATGTTGGGGAGAAAATAAGAAGAAATAACAGAAAAGGAATGCATTAATAAAGAAATATTTAATTATCAAGAAAAAAATAAAAATATGGAAGATAAAGATTGATCAGATAGGAGAAGTTCAAAAAACATGGTATAAGAATATAATGGCACAATATTATTGTGGTAACCCTTGGAAATAAGATTATGGTTATAAAGGAAAGAATCAGGTGGTATAGTAATGAAGTAGAATGTCAGGATTTTCTGTGGAGATTGGGAATAAAGACATTGCCAATAAAGCAAATATGCTTTACAAAAAGAAAAATAAGAGAGTGTGTTTGTACTGTAGTGAAGAAGAAACTACAAACTGTGTTTTTCTAAAATATAAAATACCACAGAAATTATGGGAAAATTAAGTAAAGAAATTTTTTTTTGCAGAACTAAAATATAGCAGTGACATAAACATGGGTATGATTATGGATATTATCAGAATAAAAATAAAGAATATAACATAAGAATGGACAAAAAGTTATTTTATGCAATGTGGGAAATTTGGAATGAGAGATTAAATAAAATTTTGTTCAATGAAAAATAGATCTTATCAGTCATATTATGGGAAATCAGATTGTGGTTATGGAAGATGGGTCCAGTTTAAAGAAAATATATATTAAGATGAAAAATAGAATGTATAAGAAAGAAATTAAGTGAATGTTTGAGTAAAATCTTTTAAATTTTGTAAACTGGTAAACATATATAGAATGTGTAAGAATGTAAATATGTAAATAATATGTCATGTAAATAAAATGTAAATAAAAGATCCCTATTTTTTGACAGGTGCCATTTACATCCACCTGAGCTACCACCCACTCAAGGAGATGGGGCCTTGGTTTAACATCAAATCTGAAGGATGACACAATCAGTATCTTGATTTCTGAATAACAAGTATCGTGCCAGTGCCCTCCATACAAGTATTCAGTTCAAGATATTTGCCTAGAATATATCTTTAAACATAAAGATATGAAGATGTGTTTATTCTATGACCCCATAAATCAAACTAAAGATGACATCAGGGGATTAGGAGTTGTTTTCCTCATATTTGATATTATTGCAGGTGACTTTAATACATTAAATGTAAAGTGGCAGTTTGTATCAGTCGGCACTAGTATGTTAGACATAATAGTTCATGTCTGTGTAGAACAGAGCTACACATAGAAGAGAAGGAATCAATTTGGAGGATGTTGTATGCATTAAATACTTTAATGCCATAAAGTAATGTTGAACAGACCCTGAATTATTAGGGTCCGATCATATGAGTCTGCCACAGATGTATTATTATTATTGCACTACTTATATTTCTTTGGAAGCGTAAACATATAGGAGTGCATTGTTAGGGCATACTTTGGTGTTTGTTTGGAGGAATTAAAAGTATATAACTGGGATAATGCATTGTAAACCCATTAAATTTTTACCATTAAACTGATGAACTAATTGTAAAATATGTACCCATGGTGCATGTTAAACCATGTAACAGTCATTTACCATGTTGAATAGGTCACTGGATAAAGCAAAGAAAAAATATTAATGGAAAAAGTTTAAAAAATACCATAAATGTGAAGTGCAGAAAAAGATATATACTGTATTAGCTATAAGTTATTTTAGGAGGTTTTTACATTCCATTAGATGTAATTATGAAAAACAACAATTGGTAATGTGCACAATATATAACAAAAAGACATTTTTAATCTGTTAAGACAATGCAGGAAATAGTCTCACTCTATATTTCATTTAACAGAAGATGATTGTCTCATTACAGATCCCCAAATGAAGGTCCAGTTTTTTTTGGATGAATTTATATATTACCTAGGTTGTAGAAGGGACATGGCTGAGTAATTTCCTTAAATGACTTTGATGGTTGTCCAACAATTGCCATTTAAATGTTGGTTAATACCTTATATTTAATTAGGCATCATACAGCTGCTGTTTTTTATGGACCAATTGTTTTCCTCCAGTAAACGTTATACAGTGCATCACCCCTTGCTTGCATACCCTGTTTCAGGAAACATTACATGTCTGTTTTGTTCCACATGCTTGGAAAGAGGCTTTTATAGTCTCATTGTTCAAAGATAGTGCTGGATCCTTAGTGAGCAATTTTAGGTCTATAAGTTTAACTAGCATCCTGGGGAAATATTTCAACTGGGTCTGCTAGATTTGATTTCTTAACTATTGAATTCTAATCACAATTTACCTCACCTTGGCTTTTTTGCAGACAGACAGATCTTGTCTCACAAATTTCATTTACGTTTTTCAATCAATTTGGGAGGTGAGAAATAATGGTCTTACAGTGGGCATGGTATATTTGCTACTATCCAGCACAATTACATTTTAAGATTAATTGTAGTGAAGAAAATAAATAGCTACATGCTTAGATGGCTATGCAATTGGCTTCATGGTAGACACTGATGAGTAAGTTGTAATCATTTTAACTCTAAAATATTTTACAGTAGCATTTCACAAGGGTCCTTCTTGGGCCCAGTGTTTCCTGTTTTTATGTCCACAGTTAATCACAGTATGGTTAAGAAAGTACACAGATGATACTAAAATAGTTGAAATTATAACATCATCAGATTACCAAAGGACTACGCGAGAATATATGAATAGTTTGGTATCTTGAATATCCTCTAATAATATGAGTTTTAATGTAAAAAAATAAAGTAATGCACTCTGTTTCTACCAAAAGGGAATATCTGTATGCTCTTGATGATATTATACTTCAGAAAGTTGACAGTATTGGTGATCTGGGCACAAATATTGGGCATAAACATTGACAGACCTTTAAGGTTTGAATAGAATTTAAAGGAAATAGTCTTGAGATGCTATAGTGAAATTAAAAATATTTTGTGCGAAGATTATAAATTGCCTTTTTCTCTGTACAAGGCTGAGGTAAGATAAATGATGGGATATGATGTTTCCTTCTGTGACTTCTCTTACTCTCAACTAATTAGATTAGACAGGATACAATGATATTACATCAGACAAAATAAGGATGTAAAGGACCTAAGTAATAAGAAAAGATCGAGGAGTCTATCATTATTCTCCATTGCTTACAGGCTTGTAAGAGGAGATTTAATTATTATCTATAAAATTATGCATGTTTATGTATATAGTGCTTGCATCAGAATGAATGTTCTGGGACACAAACATGAGACAAGAAATAATAATTTGTTTGTTAAGATTGCCCCTAGGAATTCTAGACAGTATTTAAAATGCCTTAATTGTAAAGCTGGAATATGGTGGAAATCTTTACCCTATAAAATTAGAAGGGTGGACTCATTAATATCATTTAAGAGTTCTGTGGATGAGGAGTTCAGTGATAGTCTGTATGGGTGGAAAACATTTTGAAGGCCTTTCTATGCTTTGAGTTTGATCCTCAAGAGATTGAAAATTGAACATCATGTTTCCACCACAGTCAGGACATCCTTTTATTTTGTCCAGTCAGTTTCCAAGGGAGTATCTTAAAAATTCAAAGAAGTCATCCTTCCATTCTTCTCCTCCCTTATCAGACCCATCAGTGAATACAATGCCCCATTTAGTATGTATAAACTAGAAAGGCCCACAAGGATACTTCAACAAGTAAATAAAAGGCCTTAAATCTTTCAAGTATCATGACAAATTTGCACAGATCTCCTTATACCCAGTAGCATATAGGTTGCTCTGCAGACACATGTCTCTTGATTTTTGATCCATAAAAGACCCAGTCCTATTCGAACTCCTGTTTTTTTTTTAAAACAGTGGCTCTATAAACCCCTATATTAGGGACCTAAATCCACACCGACAAAAAAAACAGGATTCACTAGAGAGATGACATCATAAGTCCATGTATATCCAATCTATGAGTTACCACAAAAAGTAAAATAAAGTCCTACTTTACCTGCCTTTAAGGCAAATTGTGATGATTGGATAGGTAGACAAAAATTTACATTATTGTCATGTACAGCCCTGCTCAGTTTAGGAGGTGAGCATTATTAAATATATATATTATAAGGGAGGTGTGAACCTTTAAGTGTGTCATATTAAAGGTGTATATGTCTAGCCATCTTATGGTCATCGTGACCACTTGCCTAATATTATTCCTATGTTTCTATAAAACTGATTACACCAGTTTATACCACTGATAGGTCCTACAAAAAATAAACAAGTTGCGCTGCCATAAGAGATAAAGATGACGTGTTAAATTTTGTACTAAAACACTTCACCCAGTTTGTGGAAAACTGTATCAGAAAGAATACAATTCTGAATTAGTTTCTAACCAAGACAACGCAGGTTCCATTAGCCAAATGATATTATGCCATTGTGTGGTCAAGAGTGTAGGAGAGTGTAAGAAAACAAAGTCATATATGATTGTGTGGGATTTTAAAGGGACAAATTACACTGATCTCGAGAGAGGGTCAAAGGTGCATGACCAAAGTAGCAAAGCAAGGGGCACCCTTTGGGAATGGATCAGGGATAGAATATTCAGGCTATGAGAAAAGGCTGAAAGTTAAAATAAGAAGAAGGGACATGTGTCTTATTAACAATCTGAGCAACAGATGGGGCCTCAAAGATATGAAAAGTGAAGAGTAAGGAGGTGAACAAGACAGTTCAAGGAGCATAGCAGAATGGTAACAAAGGTAGCAAAGACAGCAAAGGAACATGTTAAAATACAGATGGCAGAAGAGTCAGGAAGGTGAACAAGAACACCTTTATGTATATAGGCAAGTGTTGTATGAAGGCACAATCCTGGCCAGCCTGAGCAAAAATGGGAGTGATATCACATAAAACTGGCAAAGAGCAGAGGTATTAAATAAATACAATACTTCAATAGTGATTGAAGAAAGCAGAAGGAGAGTACCATGTTGGGGGGGGGGAGGTAGGGCAAAATGAAGACAGCAGTGGTCAGACTTCAAGACAAAATAAAGAAGAGGGAGAGGGGGATAGAGGAAAAAGAAATTGAAATAGAACTGACTACCCTTAGAAGAGATAAAGCAAAAGGACT
Organism: Protopterus annectens; assembly: GCF_019279795.1. Taxonomy (NCBI): domain Eukaryota; kingdom Metazoa; phylum Chordata; order Ceratodontiformes; family Protopteridae; genus Protopterus; species Protopterus annectens. The sequence continues at coordinate 427,235,083 of NC_056725.1, forward strand.
TCATGAGCTACTCCTATAGTCCTGATGAATCTGACCAGTGTGCTGTCAAAACCTCCAATGAAGTTCTTCCATAATTAATGACCATTGCATAAGTGCTTGAGGACTAGATAACATACTTCTCAACTTCTGAGAGCAAGAAATATGGACACAGCCATAACAAAAGGTGGGACAAAGGCCCAAAGCATTTTTACTAAAACATTTTTTTAAATATCACTCTTACATGCATAGAAATTTGATAGAATAACAGGTTTTGCATTTGTGTGAATTTTCTGAATGCTATGACATCTGCAACTCAAATGTCTGTCAATATTTTCTAAATTCAGTCTTTAACGATTTGACACTAATTTGTCTAAAGCCACAATTTTATGACAAATGGATAAAAAATATGTGGTAAAAAATCTGGAAATTTGGCAAAAATCTGCACATTTGAGAGGGATGGATAGCAGCAAGTCTGGTACTCTTGTCCAGGTAGGGAACAGGACACTGCAGGTGCTACTTTTATAACAGCTGATCAGCAGTGGCATGAAACTCAGGAATAGAATCCTGGGAGAAATGCTGGCTAGTTTCCAAGACATCAGCAATTTCCAGGACAGTAACCAGCATGACCAAGGATACCAGAAGTTGTCAGTTAACCTTGGTAAATTTTTATGGTTGGATCACATACCGACATGGCAGGGATGTATTTGTAGATGGGGTCTTCCTAGATTTCAGTGATATTATTGGTAAAGTCCCTCATAAGCAACAGATAGGAAAACTGGAGGGGCAGGGGTACAACCAAAACTGAGGAACTGGAGTTGTGCAAGACGGAAATGTTGGACAAGGGTGGTTATAATGTGAGATTGATAATGTCATGAATAAGGAAAGAGCCTAGTAAAGTATTGCTGAGGGCATTCCTGGGGCTAGTATTTTTTACTGTTTGTTTCATGCATATATGACCATGTAGAGAATGTGATCAGCTTATTTGCTGATGACATATGTACATGTACTCTGAATTCAGGTTCATCATAAAGCTGCATCTTATTAAACATTTCAAGTATAAATGCTTTTTGAAAAACTGACCAGTGTGATGATAGGAAGTACTACTAGCCATGCTAGAAGAAGAGGGGCAGTGGATGGATGACTTGTGCCAGCATAGCTAGCTGGAATTTTGTAAATAATTATATGTCATTTATATATCAAACTGATTTGTACAGATGTTTGTGTTGAAAATGTATTTGTGAGGTTTGTGTTAAAATATATCAACAGTGTACCCTACCCTGCTGAAATGAAAAGAAATGTACACGTATTACAGTAACTGAATTAAATGTATATGTTTTAACATAGGATACCGAGACAGCAGAGGTTAACCAGCTAGCTTACTTTAAGAAAAAACAAGAGAAATGTAAATGAGCTGTTAAACCATTAAAATGGTACCCCACAGTGCTGAATAGGACTGGAGATGGTGGGTCTGGAGGAAGCCTTCATTCATTAGCTCAGTAAAAGGAGGGGAAGCCCTAAGTACTGACATAAACATTTAGATGTGTACTGTAGCCATCTATGATAAATTCCTGTCTCAGCTTCAAAAGGGGATACTGTGAGAACCTAAAGTCAGGTGGCCAGATGAGGTAATTCTGCAAGCCATCTTGGATATTATATTTTACAGGGAGAAGTCTCTGAGTATTGAGTATTCTGCTTTGGGGAACATGACTAGAAAGACTGCTTGCATATTTTATTGTGCCTTGCTCTATCAAGTAAGTTATTATAGAATAGTAATTCTCCTAGATTCAGTCAGGAATATAGTGAAGCTTAGTTTAGAGATTGCTTTTCTTTATTTGTAAGAAAATATTTAAGCATTGAGAGTGCTTATATTTATTTGGTGACACTGTGTGTGCCACTTCAGAAGACCTAGCTGTCTTGGTCAACTATTGCCATTTGTATTAGTATTAATATTACACAGTATAATTGGACACCCTTTGTTAAATGTCTTGTAGTAGCTGATTGTGGAGTGTCTGGTGGCAATGATAACTACTTTATACTCTGGGCAGAAGTGGACACATCAGGTAAATCTGTGCCAGTCTTTCCCAGGTGTGTGTGTGTATGTGTGTGTGTGTGTGCGTGCGTGTGCGAGTGTGAGTCTGTGTGTGTGTGTGTGTGTGTGTGTGTGTGTGTGTGTATGTGTGTCTGCGTATGTCTGCGTGTGTCTGCGTGTGTGTGTGTGTGTGTGTGTTTGAAAAATCAAATCTCACAGTGTGTGTGTGTGTGTGTGTGTGTGTGTGTGTGTGTGTGTGTGTGTGTGTGTGTGTGTGTGTGTGTGTGTATGTGTGTGTGTCAGGTTCTCGGGGCAGGAACACCAAGCACTGGGCTTACAGAGAGGCTGCTGGAGGTCTTGGCTTGGACACTCAGCTGAGGCCCTAACTCTACAATTGTACCAGTGGGGAATCTTATTGGGGACCTAGAGGGGCACAGATAGAGATCCAGACCTTGGACTGAATGTGTTCCCTGTGTGTTCTTAAGAGAAATTGTGCTTGATGCAGAGAAGTCTGCATCTGGAAATACTGAGTGAATCCATTTGTATTCGAAGTACACATCCCTCTCCAGTGTCAGGATTCAGACCCCTTGATTACTGGCCCAGTCTGGGGATGTCACAACCAGCATAATGCTTTTCTTTCTTTCTCTCTCTTCCACTTTCTTTCATCTTATTAAGTTTTTTAATGGGTGAATGCAAAATTCCTTGCTACAACCATCTTTCTTCTCCTTTAACCTTCCCTGACTCTCACTTCATCCCCATTTCTGTACTACCGTCTTCACACTGTCTTACAGTACTTGCTCTCCCTGTCTTTTAACCTGGGATCTTACTTATATACCTATTTACTTTCTTTGCCCTAATTCAACTTTCCTGAGCTCTCTGTCCACCAGCAGGTTTGGTTATTCTCCTCTGTATGTACATTTTCTACACATGGGTTAACATAGAAAGTGCATATAATATATCTACTTAAAGTTGTTGTCAGTGCTTTATAATATAGCTGAGTCAGTGGAATGGGAAAAAACATGGAAATCATAATTTTTAACACAACCTGCAGCAGATAAACACGAACAAATGAGATCTTGGCAAAATTAGTATGTCCTCTGTATTAATATATGACAGTTTAAATGCTAGGTTACCCATGGCCATTTGGTGACATTAGTCCACCTAGAACCATATTTTACACCTATTGAGTGGCTGCAGTCTGTGATCCATGTTCTTCTATGTTGAGGATACTGCATACTACAGTAGATGCCCAAAGCAGTTGGTCTATACAAATATTCTGCCTATAGGTCAGCTTTATAACATTGCTGAGTCAGGGGAATGCAAAAAAAAAATATGGAAAGCATAATTTCTAACAAGGCCTGCAGCAGATAAACATGATGGAATGAGATCTTGTCAAATTTAATTTACCCTCTGTGTTAGTTTATGAGAGTTTAAATGCTAGTTCACCCATGCCCATTTGGTGACGTTAGTCCATCTAGAGACATATTTTACACCTGCCAAGAGGCTGCAGTCTGTGATTCATGTTCTTCTACCTTGAGGATACTGCATACCAGGGTTCCTATTAGAAGAGTGAACACTTAAATTAGCAAACACTCTTATATCGAACTTTAAAACGCGAAACCTGAAAATGTAGATGGCACGGAACATCTATTTTTTCCCAGGGAAAAAATTGATGGGCTGTTCTCCGGACTTTGCTGTTTTCTCCACTGTGTTGCAGTCTTGGAGTTTGGTATATTTAAGTTGGGGGGGTGTGGGGGCAAAGCCCCCCCACTTTATTTTGCCTGTACAATTTTTTTATTTTTTTGGATCAGTGAATTTTTTCCCAGGGAAAAAATTCTCTGATCTGTTCCTTTGACATTTTAAGGTTTTGCGTTTTTAAGTTCGATAGAAGAGCATTCACTATTTTTAGTGTCTGATCTTCTGATATAGACATACATACCATGGTAGATGCCCAAAGCAGTTAGTGTATACAACTCTTCTCCCTGTAGGGCATTATGTAATTCTGTGCTGCTGCCCACAGATCCATTCATTGGTGAGTTTGAAATGAAAACACTCAGCATGCTTTTCAGAGGTGGGAAGAACCCCATAAAGACACAGGGAGAACATACAAACTCCAAACAGTCATTGGACAGAGGTCAGGATCAAGGTCTGTAGCTTGTGCAGCACAGACAAAGACCGTAACCATTATGCCAACTGGTCTTTCGCCATAAAATACATTACTATATTGCTCTCAACAAGACAAAATGGCTCTTCATACCAGTATGTGCCTCACTTCTGCCATCTATACTTACCTTTACAAGAGGTAGAGGCCAGATTCATTAATGCCTCCACTATGTGTAATTGATCTGTATTCAAGAACATCCCTAACACATTTTTTGTGGTTTTTGGTTACTCAGAAAGATTATAGTAAGTGGACATGTAGTCTATACTTTGTGGTAACCTTTATGAATCCCCTTCAATATTTAAGGCTGCAAGAAAATCAGTAGTAAAACTAAAATGAGGAATAAGAAGGTGTCAGTTATGCTTATGTTGTCTATTCACTCAGAATGGTGTACACTTAGTGTATACTCAGTGTGGGCATTAATGAGTTCCAGGAATTGTCGCTAAAGATAAATATATCCATCCTTATATGATCTTCTTACACACTCTGAAACTACTTTACTGCAGCAAAGACCTCAGTTTGTGCTTGCACTGGAGGAAAACAAGCTTTAAGAAGGTTATTCTAGCTAATTGGAATAACTTCCTGGCAGAAATTCACTATGAAACCAACTACTTCTATTTCAGGACTAAGTTAATAGACTACATCAAAGACTGTCATATATGTTGCTGCTTTATAAAGAAACAGTAAAAGCAGTTCATTATCAATATACCAGCATGTACCATTCACTAAGTAATCTGTGAAATAGTACTTAATGCAGTAATTATCTGAGGATTCCTAACCAGTGTAGTAATGTTAAAAAAAACTTGGATTAATGGTAATGCTTTTCATAACATAGCATGAATGCATACTGTAAATGCTTTGTATTTTGCTACCTAACAAGATGTAAATTTAATTAATATTTGCACACAGTGTACTTCCAAATGCATATGAAGTTTACAGTAGGCTAATAACATCCGAAGATGCTCAACTTGTAAATATTCTACTTAGAAATATCCCACAGTTGTAAATACTGTTAAGTACTACTATCTCAACTTGAAATACAATAAACTGCTACTATCTGTTATTGAAATTGTAAAAAAAATATAAATAAAAGTGTTTTGGCTCATGCTATGAGTGAAAAGATTTCATAGATAAACATTAGGCTATGAGTTTGCATATTATTGCAAGCCTAGCCCACAACCAGAGTTCAGACTTAAACTTGCATCCATGAGGTAAGGACTTTGACCATAAAGCCAAGACCTTGTGCAAGCACATGCACCTGATTACCAAAGAAAATTAAGCCAAATAAATAAAATTAAGGCACCTGTAACTTAAGTGAAAATGTAAGGCTGTAGAACGCAATTAAATATGAAGTGTAGAACAGTCTGTTTCTTAATGCTCTTTATTGTAGACTGAAAAGTAAAAAAATGAAGTCTTCTTTTTGAGAAAAGTGGTATATTTTACTTGGATCTCATTTATGGAAAACTGTTTAATTTGCTAGACTGGTTAACCCAGATTTAAATATGAAAACTTCACATGTATCATTTGATTCATTTTTTTACTGCCTCACTGATCTCTTGAATATTGCAACATTTAACTTGTCTGTTGTCTGTAAATATGAATTACATCTTGATTGCTGTCTTATGTATTTTGTGTCCTATTTGCAGCTTTTCTTACTGATCTTCCAGTGTAAAACAGCTTTATCTTTGACAGCATTTCCCTAATGCTGGATTCAGAGATAAAACTCTTTGTGGCAGTAAACATCACGTATCCCATTGTGTGATGTGGACTATAGCTGCTCAGGTGTGTATTGGGTGTTGCATAAGTTCAGTGCTCTGTTAAGAGAAGTCAGAAGGGGAAAGCTGGCATAACGGTTAAGGTCTTTACCTCACAAATACAAAGTACAAGGTTTGATTCTGACCTTTATATATTGACTAAACTTGTAATAGTCTGTAGACAGAAATATGTATATATTTTGAGGAGTGGGTTTCATATAATGGTTAAGATCTTTACGTCATAGACACAAGGTACTCTCTTATGAACTAAGGAGTGCATAGTAAATTAATAGGCTCATAGGTTCATAGGTAGGTACTAGGCTATCGGCCCTGGGGCCTATACAAGCCCAGCCAAAAAGGTACCCTGGCTTTTGCCACCCAAGAAAATTATTTTCCTGTGCCACTGTCGAGCAGAGCCACAGAGGTGATCCCCAGGGTGAATTTCCTATTTCCCATCCAATCATCAAGATTATTCTTGAAGAGTGCTAATGAGGAGCTTTATTTGATATAGATAGGTAGTTTATTCCAGAGTATGGGAAGTCTCTGGGACAGGAATCTATCCCTCCGGCATGTTCTGTTTATTGTGGTGACAAGGTTTAGGTCCCTAGAGCGTGTAGCTCGGAGGGATTGAGATTTCTTTAAGTGGAGCATGTCCAACAGCTCTGGGTTTGACATAGCTTTGTATGTTAGGCAGAGATCACCTTTGAGTAGGCGATATGCGACGGAGTAAAGCTGGAGTTTTTTGAGATGATCTGCGTAGGGCAACTGTTTGAGGCCGGTAATCCTCTTTGTGAGGTATTTCTGTGGCCTTTCCAGTTGTTGTAGATGTCTTGTGAGGTACATACCAAAAGGGGCGTTGTACTCTATAATGGGTCTAATGAGTGATGAGTAGAGGGGAACAATAACCTCTTTTTTTCTGGATGAGAAACCTTTTGTGATGAGGTGTGCCACATAGAAGGATTTCCTGACTACTGTGGTGATGTGATTATCAAAGGAGAGACTACTGTCCACCTGTGTCCCAAGGTCTCTTATCACACTTTCGGTGTTAAGTATACTACCGCCTATGTTGTAGTTCATGGGTACAGAGTTTTTTACCAAAGGGGATGACAATGCACTTTTTGGCACTGAGCTTGAGGTCATGGCTTTGACACCAGGCATCTGTCTCAGTGAGGCCCTTTTGTAGGATGTCCACATTGTTAGGAGTTTCGATTATGGCTCCTAGTTTGTAGTCATCTGTGAACTTCGTTAGCCAAAGACCTTCTGTGTTAGCCTGTACTTCAGAGAAGTAGATACCAAACAGGAGAGGACCCAGGACTGAACCCTGTGGTACTCCACTTGTCACTGCTCTGAAGTCGGATTTGGAGTCTGCTACTTTCACAGTGTGGGTTCCGTCAGTGAGCCAGTTGGCAACCCATCTTATGACATAGGGATTTATACCTAGTTTAGTGAGTTTATCTACAATTCCAGAGTGGGAGATGGTGTTGAAAGCCTTGGCAAGATCTAGATAGGTTGTGTGAACCCCCTTACCCTTGTCGACAGCTTTGGTGACTGCTTCAAAGAAGTCTGTCAGGTTTAGGAGACATGATCTGCCTTTTACAAACCCGAACTGGGTGGGATCCAGAGTTTGGAGATTACCAATGTCTTTGTTTATAAGTTTCATGATGATAAGTTCCATGGCCTTGCAGACCAGGCTCGTCAGGCTAATGGGGTGGTAGTTCCCGGGGTCCGTGGTGGCTCCCCCCTTGTGGAGTGGGATAACCATTGCTGTGTGCCATTCAGCAGGCAGAAAAGCCTGAGCTGAGGCTATGATTGAACGTGGTACTTAGGTGGGGTGCCAGTTCGTTCTGTAGTTCGTGTAGAACGCAGCCTGGGATGTTGTCTGGTCCCATGGATGCTGTGTTCTTGGCTTTGGAGAGTGTGGTTTTTACGTGTGCAGCCATGATTACAGGAACTTTGCATTCTTCCAGTATAGAGATGGGCTCTTTAGGGGGTGAGAGGGGGGTAAAGTTAGCACTGAACCTATCTGCCAGGATGTTGGCAATATCAGTTGGGTCTGTATATTTAGTGCCACTGTGCTGTAACTCAGAGCAGATCTGATTTTTGCCATTGAGATTCTTGACATAGCTATAGAATGCTTTGTGGTTGTCTTTAGAATCAGTGGCGATTTTGTTTTCATAACTAGCTTTGGAGGATTTTATCAGAGATCACAGCTTCTTACTGAGGCTGACCAGGGAGCTCCTCCACTCGTGGGATTTTACTCTCTTTTGCAAGAGTTTCTTCCTTCTGTTTTACAGTTTGTTTATGACAGGGGACCACCAGATTGGCTTCCTTTTTTTGGAGGATAGCGTTCTGTTTGGGATAGCATGATCCATGCACTCATATAAGTGCTTATAAACTGCAATTGTGTAGGATTCAGTAGTCCTAACTGTATTGTCCATCTGCATGGGTGCCATGAAGTTCACCACTTCTGTCTTAAGAAGCATGAAGTTGGCTTTGGAGAAATTTTTTATCATAGTTTCCTTAATGGGGGGTGGAGACAGGATGTGGATATCTAGGGTAATTAGCTTATGGTCGGATTGGACCAATGAGGCATTGACTTCAGGTGTGGAACACTGGTCACTCATATTGGTAATAACTAGATCTAGGATATTGTTGCCCCTGGTGGGGTATGGATAAGTTGATCCAGGGAATTGGAGTTTATGAATTCCAGAAAGCGTTGAGCGAAGGAGTTGGTACATGAGTAGTTTTCCTAGTTAATGGTGGGGTAGCTGAAATTACCCATTATTAGGGTGTTTGGTTGAACCCTAATATTTTCCAGTACATCAAGAAAAGAGGAGTGGGAATCCTGGGGCATGGTAGGTGATATGTAGCAAGCTACAATTTGGATTGCAGTTTTGCCCAGAGTTAGTTGCACTTGGATAACCTCGGCTGCATTATTCTGAGCAACTAGCCTGGAGGTGTGGATATCCTTAATGAATATGGACACACCTCCACCTTTGGTGTTCCGGCCCAGGTTACGTGGCCGAAAAGTGTGATATGAGTTATAGCCTGGTAGTGCAGGGGTGCTCTCTGGAGCCTTGAACAAGGTCTCAGTCACTGCACAAATATCGATGTTCTCCATTTTAAGGAGTGCCTCAAGTGAGTGCATTTTGAGATTTAGACTTTTAGCATTGAGTAGCATCACCCTCAGTTTTTGCTTGCCTGTTCCTGTTATGGTGGTGAATTTGTCATTTGAACCTTGCCTAAAAACAGCACTATAAGGGCGGCAAGAACCTTAGCCAGTATCTGGAATCCTAGGGGTGACAGATGCAGGCCATCAATGGCAAAGCATCATGGTCTGTCAACCATGTCATCCCAGGCAGACAGATACTGGATCCCTTTAGAATGGCACCAAAAGCTTAACCAATTGTTGAAGTCAATCATTTTGTGCTTGTACTGCGGCATCATTCCGGGTAATGGCAGAATGCTACTCAGGGCTAGGGTCATACCTGCCTGGGCTACAAGATCGGAGAGCTCTTCCATGTCTCTTTTCATGTAGTCCTGATCAATTGCCATGTATGTGAATCCATGCCCATGACATAAATAAACATGTTTTGCCAATACATTTTCCAGTTTCTCTTTGGAAACTGCATATTGGTGTTCATACACTCTGTCATGGAGCCTACGCTCCATTTTCCCAATATAATGTATTGGGCAAACTTTGATGGATTCATGGATTCACATACATGGCAACTGATCAGGTATTCCAACCCCTAAGGGGTGGACCAACTCCCCTTCATTTAGAAGAACTTGAACTTGGATGGCAGATAAAATTGAATGCCTACAAACTTCCAGGGCTTAACGGCATGTGTTCCATTACTTGTATATTGAAATGTAAAAATTTATGTAGATGTTGGGAAAAGTGGCATTCGTGCCACTTAGTTATTTTAAATACAGTCATCTTAACATTTTGCTCTATTTCAAAGTGCCTTGAATGTTTCACACATTTTAAAATATGTGATTTTTTTAAAAAAACAAGTGAAGTAGTACAAATGTGTACATTAATATGCACACCTTTATTTTATTTCATGCAAAGTAGGGTGTTCTTTTGGTAATTATTTGGTTTGAATACACAAATGTTTTTTCTTATGGTATCCTATTCATACCGAACATTTATATATACGTATATATATATATATATATATATATATATATATATATATATATATATATATATATATATATACACATATTTTTAATTATATCAGTTTAATTATTGCAATTTTGGTTTTGGAAGTTATAATGTCATTGTTTTTGATAAATAGTATCTATGTATAGCCTCAAGCAACAATGTTGCTTTAAAGGTGTGGTCTAAGACGTCACTTCCACTTTGGTTTTAAATATGATGTGTGTAACTAATTTTTTACTTCTGAAGAAGTTTGCTTTGGTGCAAGCGAAAAGCACTTTAACTTCTGGTATTAAATGAAAGACCTGTTTTCTGAGCTGTGCCTTCTTTGTTACCTACAGGTGTTTGCTTTGAAATGTCCTCTTTTTGATGAAGAAGCATTGTAACTCAGGAGTGAAAAAAATGTCTGTCTTCTAAAAGAAGACATGCTTTTATTTTGAGACTTGAAACTTTTGACAATTTTCTAACAGCACCTGCTTTTCAAGATTTTGGCTCTGAATTACACTTTCTGATGGCAGATGGCGATAATTATTATATGGAGTTTGCCATTTAAGTGTTCTTATCATTCCAGCTCTCTTTCATCACCCCAACCTTCACTCTTTCCCCATCTGCAACATGCAGTCTCAAGTGCCTCAGAGAATTCCTCCATACCATTTATTCTCCATTCTGATAGGCCATTCCACTTGTCAACAGCAAAAGAAGTACACTTGCAGATCAAGACAAGTAGTTCCTCTGTTCTCTCTATTGTCTCCACTCGACTCCTTTCACCTGTTCATAGTGACTCCTTCGCATCTCCCTGACATTTTCTTGTGCAAGTATGTCATGTAGCCACTGTCTTCTCTGGTCCCTAATGAGAAAAGCTGCAGCTCTTCTAATCTTTAGTTATGCTCCTTCATCTTGATCCTATAATGGCTTCTTGCTGTGCTCTTTTTATCCGGCTGATATCCCTCTCAATCTACGGCATCTATAACTGCACACAGTATAGACTATGTGGCCTGTTCAAGACACTCTCAAATTGGAGATTTATTTATTGGCTAATATTACACCTTGTAATCCTGGAGGCTCATCAATCCAAATGTGAAATGTGATAAACACTCACATCTCCTTTTCTTTGGATACCGCCATCACTTCTACCCCCAAAATCTTACACATCAGGGTTGCTGCAACCTAAGTACTGCATTTTGTAGCCATCTGTAGTAAACATCAATTGCCATCTTTCTACTAACTTTGCCAGACTTTTTAAATCTTTCCTTAGCTTCCAACCACATCACTCACGGCTGCACCTATCTTTGTATTATCTGTGAAGAAGCTAATGTTGTTGAATATGAATATGTCTAGCACAGCACAGTATGTAATAATATATAATATATTACTCCCAAACCTATCTGATCTCAGAAGCTATGGAGGGTTGGGCTTGATTAGTACTTAGATAAGAGACAGCTTATAAATACCAGATTATTTTAACTATACCTTTGTATGAGCAATATAGTTTTCTATTGTTTTCTAAAATGTGAGAGTGCTTTCTTTGATTTACTTGCATCATTTCCTGGGGAGCATTTAATGCACATCTTCTAGTAATATGGCTTAGAATCTTGTGAAGGCATTATGCCAGGAAAGCCATTGTTTTTAAGCTCATGAGTAAATATTTAAGTTTTAACTATTTTCTGGCCAAATAAATGTGCACTTTTAGAAATATTAAAATTACCTGTTTAGCAGTACTTTATAAGTGTAAAGGTTTGCTATTCTGAAGTCTTAAAGTGCATTGTAAACAGTGATACAGGCTTGTAAAACAGACTGTTGAAAAATGATGAAATCTTAAAAATTAAGGGGAATTATGTGAAATGTGATATAGATAAACATGGGTGGGTGGGAAAGGTAGTTGCCCCAAGCCCAAGCTGTTTCAGACCATGATTAGCCTTAGATATTGCTCATTTCCTGCAAGTCAGTGGCACTGAGCATAAATGCCAATAGACGTATAAGCAAATATAGTTAATATCTGAACTGCGTAAATGATATAAAAGACTGCCTGCATTTTAGCAACTATATTAATGAACCAGTATACAGTAGCTCTTTCATAGAATTTGAGTAGGAAACAATTAAATGTTCATGTGGCTAGGCCTTTTACGATCCCTATGATCACTTGTATTGTGTTATTCCTATATTCTTTAAGGGTCTATATTAGATATTCAAACACTTAAAAGTTCGAATCACTAAAGAACGAACTTTAGTGATCGAATGCTTAAAAGTTAAAATATCAATAAAAAGAATATTTAAAAAAAAAAGAAAAAGTAAAAAGTTTAAGCTAGGGGGCAAGCCCCCTGCACCTCCACACCCCTTGCTACTTAAATATACCAAATCCGAGATTGCACTTCAGTGTGCTACAGTGCGGAAATGGAACATTTCCCATTTCCTACACTGTAGTGCTATCTTGGAGTTGGTATATTTAAGTAGCGGGAGGTGTGGGGGTGTAGGGGGACTTGCCCCCCTGTACACCCTTTAGTTTTTCTTTTTTTTATTTTGTTTTTTTTTTTATGTATATTCGAACATTTAAGCATTCGATCACTAAAGTTCGTTCTTTAGTGATTTGAACTTTTAAGCGTTCGAATATCTAATATAGACCCTTCTTAAAGATATTAAAGCACTAGTTTGCAGAAATATAGTAGTTCTTTGGCTAGATATGAAAATGTTGACTTTTTTTTTTGTCCTCGGCTCCTCATGACTTTTTTTTATTTTGATCTTCTTCTGGGGGATGTAAACTGAGAAATTACTCAGGATTCCAGCTGCCACAGCTACAGCTCTGAAACTAGATACTGGTGCAGGGTGTAATATCGTCACAGAATACAGTTATAAAGCATGACATCTGTTTGGCATTTTAGAAAAAAGTTATGTCTACATTGTTAACTTAATATGGCCACCAGCTGGTGCCATTATGTCAGCAACTCCTGATCTGTCAGTGCATGAATATGAAGATCAGATTTATTTTTCAAATAGTTGCATGTAAAGAAAAAAAGCTAATTCTTCTATTATTTGAGGTTGTGTGGCTTGGTGATTATATGGGAATAGTAAAAAGAGTGTGAAGTATAAAACAAAAGGCTGTCTGAGCTTAAACTTGATCACAGAATCACAGAGAAAGATCAGATGTCATGCCCAAATCTATAGCAATAATATACTGCGTGATTACAGTGACTTGCTTACAAGATTAGAAAGCTTGCCAGATGAATATTACATATTAAAAAAATGATGCTCTTTCAATGGTATGTGTTCTCGCGAGGATAGTAGCCAGTAATATTCAGAAGTAAAGTAAAACAGGAACTAACAGTCATGGTATAAATAACTTTGTTAAAGCAGATCAGAGCAGACATTAGCCATTGTTTACATCTGAAGGAGTAGACTCAAGATTGCCAGAAACTTAGTTTTTCCTCAGTACTAGGTATAAGCCAGTGCTTCTGCCAAACTGTTGTGTTTCAAGTAGACATCGGTCAGAGTGATATCCTACAAGTGGCTATACCATTTGCTTATAGATCAAGAACATTCACAAATGCATAAAAGTGGTATGGTCAATTAACACAAGAATTCATAGCAATAATGTATGGATTGTGACAGATTAAGTGAATATGTGTATGACTAAGACGTTCAGGGATAAAAAAGTATGCAACATTATTGAAGCACATTCAACATGTCTGTGCAGATTGTAAAATATCAAGATATATCCAAGTACAGCTGCTGTCCAAAGGTACACGTCCCAGAAAAGGAAAACACTAAGGATAAAAAGGCTGGACACGACCACCACAACGTGTATAAAATCCAGTTTAATAGATAAAAATGAGCGCTTTCACATGCTCGACTGGCATGCTTCTTCAGATTTCTGAATCTGAAGAAGCATGCCAGTCGAGTATGTGAAAGCGCTCATTTTTATCTAGTAAACTGGATTTTATACACGTTGTGGTGGTCGTGCCCAGCCTTTTTATCCTTAGATTGCAAAATATATTACTATTAATTTGCCATGAAACAGCTGCACACATTGTAGAACTGTGCTAAAAGGTCACCTTAAATATTCCGGTACATGTTTCTGCATCTGAGATAATGGATAAAACCAAATTAATACCAATCATCAACAAATTCCTTTAGCTAAACAGTCGTCTCTAAATATTAACTATAATAGTTATTCGATGATGGACAATCAATGTAGTAATGTTTAAAATCCTTAGACTTCATTATCTCACAAACATATTATTAGTGTAATCTCTGCAAATGCTGCATATTCTATAACCTAACATATTGTGCTCTTTGCCCTAAGACTTCTATAAGGAGGTGCACAAGAAATGCTTTCAAGAAGAAATATTGGCAAGTGCTGACCTTATAGGCAGATTCCTTAAATACAACAAAATGTGTATCATTACTATTTATTTAAAAGTTGTTCTTATCTGAACAGTGAATTATTTGTAAGGAGGCAGACTTAATGAATAATGTAGGATGTGTTAACCAATGTTACATGCTTAAGAAGTTACATTCTTAAGTTTATGAGGTAGAAGTGACAGCAAACTATGTTTAGAAATGTGTACATATGTTTAATCAACACATTCACTGTTGTTATCATAATGCATATAAAGATTAAAGTGAATTGTTTCATTTTTGTATGTTGTGTATTAATTTTTATGTCATACCATTGTAACTACAACTGAAACCCTAGAAATGAAATAATAAAGAAAAAGAGAAGTTTGTTGAAGCTGGATGGGAATTTGAACAGAAGTTGTAAATGTTTTAGGGTGGGAGAGGTAGAAGAAAACTGAAAAAAGATGAGGGTAGAGGACCAGACAACACTTCAAGATTTGTGAGAACATATGAAGGGGAGGAAAATGCTCACAAGACTTTCAAGAACAAGCAGAATTAGAATAAAAGACCAAAAATTGGATTCTGATTTAGTTAACATGGGGTAGAGGGACTTAGGAGAAGGTTACAAAAATACAGTATATTGAAAAGGGGTATTTTGGCTCTCAGAGAAACATCAAATAAATACATTATGTAGAAATAAGGGGCAGAGCTTGTACCAGCTAAATGGGAGGGGGGTGTTGAGCATAAGTACATTATGATTTTAAGAGATGCAGGGGGAGGGGGAAGGATCAATCCCACTGATAAGGGATAAAGATAGAAGCAGAATATTAGTAGATAAGGAACATGGGGGTAGGGGTAATAGTAAAGGGAAAAACCAAAAATAAAGGACCTAATGTGATATTTTATAATATGTGGGATTGCCCAAGAAATTTAAAAAGAAAAATAATGAAGAATTTTGAGGTGAGGAGTAAATACTGAACTTCACAAAGAAACTAAATTTAAGACAAATGACATAGTGAAACTTAAGATAAGAAAATATTCCTTGGTGGACACAGACAAGATATAGCACAAGATGGGAAAGACAGGTAGCAATTTCATTTAAACGAGGAATGAAAGTGATTAAGAGAATATGAACGATAATGGAGATTGCAGGTATGTGGTATCCTAAAGAAGATGTAATAGAAAGTACAGGAAATGAATACAATTTATATCCCAAATGAGGATAATAAAAGTTTATTTGCAGAATTCTTTAGGCTATGAGAATAAGCGTAAGGGAAATTAAAGATAAAACTGATGAAACTAGAAAAATGGATTAATAGAATGAATGGAAGAAAAGAGTAACAATTAGAGATGAAAGTAACAAAGGGAGAATATAAAAAAACATGTGGAAACACATATACAGATGTAGCAAGAGGGAGATCACTGAGGGTCCCATCTTTTCTTTTGACGGGAACAAGACAAGTCAGTAGATTAGTTTTATACTTAGTGAGAAGGCAGATAAAGACATGGGTAATTGATATAGGGATATAAGCCAACATGTTGAAAGAACATCAAGCTACATTTGAGTGTTTTGAGACTTGAAAGAGGCTTATAGAGAAAGGAGCAAGAGCTTATAATGTGATGAGAATAAATGCAGGAGGGAAGACAAAAGAAGAAATGTTAAAGTAGAAAGTGAGGCTGATTGTAAACAAGACTGAAGAGGATGAAGAGGATGAAGAGTGCATGGGAAGAAACTGGTCAGGTAGGATTATTGTAATAATGGAGATACAGCTAATGCAGTATTAGCATTGACATTTTCAAAGAAAATTCAATCTGTACTGGGTTTCATTTCAAATTGAGTATGTGATTCTGCTTTTATCATGCAGTTAATACAAATGGAATTCATTTCAAACTCCATTTTAAGCCATATGGCAGGTTATAGTGAGAAACCTCCGGGCTGTGGAATTTGAATGCATTCTTAATATCTTCGGCAACTGTTTAGTTACGCATGCATACTCAAACTTGATTCATTCTGTAACCAGCAAACAATCAGTAATGTGTTAAATTTGTCTGACTGGGATTCTTGTTTGATATATCACAGAAAATGTATGCAGATATCAGTATTGCAAAATTAAATCATTGAAAGCCATTTTCAGTTAACCTCTAAGAATATTTTTTTTGCAGGGAATACACATTCTCAATATATATAAATCATCTAAGTGTGGCACTGTGAAAATCAATGTAGAAAAATGTATTTCTAGTATTACTGAAAGAGGCTTTCAATAAAATTAGTTTATGGTATCCGCAATCACTGAAAGTACTTTTGTACATCTGCCTTGCTATTGCCTAACTGTATATTGTGTTATTCTATAAAGTCTGATTTAAGGTTAGTTTTATCAGGGAACAGCACAAGTCTGTGATGCCTCAGTAACAACCATATTTCATCAGATATATTGTCTTTCAGCAGGGCTCATACTGTTTGACTGCTTGTATATGTCCAGCCTTACTGCATTCCCTAAAGTATACCATTGTTTTACCTTAAAGCAAGTAAATAGTAATGTATTAATATTTTAGAAATTGCTAAGAAACTGAAATTGCATGTGTGCATTTGTACATTTATATCCCTGTCATGTTTGCTAAGTGACATAAATGTTTATGAATTATTTTTAAATGATGAGAATACCTACCACATTATTTTCTCTAAGGCAGACATTTCCGTATTTTCCTTATCACCCTAAAAATGTGTCTTATGAGAATGGATAAAGAAATCTGATTTAAGTTGCGAGCGTAATATAATGAAGTTCAAATTTGTTGACACAGTTTAAATCTCACTGGCTAAAATTAATGCTATTTAGTAAGAAGGATGATAACTTCCTGTCCACAAGCCTAGGGGTAAGGGATAATAACAGTATATCTGCCAAATGGAAATGGCAATTGTGTAATTCTTTAAAGACTGATTTAAGATCAGTTGTATCAGAGAATAGCAAAAGCCTATGATCCCTAGAAACACTTTTATCAAATGTGTTTTATCTTTTAACAAGATGATGCAAGCATAGTATGTGTACATTTACTATGTTTTAATTCTTGGGAGAAGAGGATACATGACATGGCCTGGCCACTGTAGGGACCTTATTGGTCATCACTAGAAAACATGCTAATTAGGGTTTCCAGGGATAGCCAACCTGATCCCACATTTTTTTAAACAATCACAAGTGGTACAGACCAGTTGCTTGCAGTTTCCTTCCCCTTTTACTGAATGTATATAAAGGTGAATTGGCTTTAGTAAACTTTATCATTTTCTTTAAAAGTCACCCTAGTGACAAACATGCTCATCCACTGAATATTTTCTTGAAGCAAAGGGTTTTTGCCTTATCTCTCTGAAGAAGGAGGGCATAGTTTATGGGATCTATCACCGACATTGTCAATGGAAACGTTGTTCTACGCTATCCTATTTTTGGACTCTCTTGGGGATATCCAAACTGAATCTTTAAGATATGTCTCAGATATTGCCCTTAAATATGATTTTTCTGTAACTGCTCATTCTTCCAGCTGTGATAATGTATTATTTGGATTTCCTATGTTCATTTAACTAAGAAATAGTTTGCCATGCAAGAAATGAAGATTACAGTCAATATCTTAAACGTCTTCACATTAATACTTTGACATTTTATAATGCCCTACATTTTTGTCTAAATGCTGACAAACACGTTTTTATATTTCAGAAATCATACAATGTAGAAAACATATGACAAGATCCAAAGAAATCAGATTTAGACAGCCTGCAATGGTTTGAAGTCACAGGAAACATTGGTAGAATTGATGCAGGCAATAGGATCAAATGTGTACATCTCAACTGTCCAGATTTTTGCCTCATAGTTTTGGTCTGTTGTTCATAAATTTTATGTTTTTTTGCAAATAATTGAGATTAAAGTCATTAGATAATGACAGACATTTGAGTTTCAGACTTCTTATCCTTCAGAAAATACATACTAATGCAAAGCCTATTATTCTAGTGACTTTGTAAGTTTATAAGAGCAACATTTAAAATTTGCCCCTAGTTTTGGGCCTTTGTCTCACCATTATTTTGGCTTTGCCCAGATTTATTGTGCTAAGAGTTTGAGAGGCATGAAGTATGAACAGTGTTAGGATTCACAGAGGGGTTTCCAGTGGGAGTGGGTGTGCATCGGGGTACAACTCTGGATGTTCTGCTGTTCTTACTAGTGATGGACTATATTAGCAAACAGATTGGAGAGGACTGATCAACAAATTTGCTGTATGCAGACGATGTAACATTACAGGCAGACTCTGAACAAGAACTGATAGGGGAATGGAATGCAAAACTGAAGGCACACAGGATGAACATGAGCATAGATAAGATAGCTGTGATAGCAGTAGGTGGAGGAATAAGACAAAGCTGAGAACTGAGACAGAAGTGAAAATAGTGAAACAAGTTAGCAGCTTCAAGTACCTGGTAGGGATGGTTGAGAAGAAAAGTTTGAATGAGGAGGACAAGCTAAAATTACAGGGGCTGCAGTTAACTGGCACAGTGTCAGGTGTAGTGTATGGGAGTAGAATGCCAAAGAGCTTGAAAAGTAAGGTGCACAAAACAACGGTATGACTAGTATTATTGTATAGTACAGAAACCTGGGAGTGAAAACAAAGCAGATGAGGAAGATAGAAGTGATGGAAGTGAAGTGTCTGAGATGTGTGGTAGGATGCAAACTCTTGGACAGATGAAGAAACGAGGCCATCAGAGCAGAAGCTCAAGTAGCTGCAATTGCAGAGAAGGTCAAAGTGCTTACAGTGTTTTTTGCACATCTGCATGAAAGCAAAGGACAATCTGGTGAAGAAGATTTGGGACAGACAGGCAGAAGGCAAAAGGAAGTGAGGTCCTCCAGCCAAGAGGTGGATGAATTGTATGGGAAAAGACTCTCAAAGAAGGTAGAAGAGTGGCATAGAAATAAGAGCGATAGTGACAGTTGATATGACACCCTGACCCCATGTAGAAAATGGGAGTTGATGATTAATATACTTAAATTTGTTTTCTGGAATAGATCAGCAATCTCCATGAACCTTTTTTAGACTCAGCTCAGGAGCTGTGTCTGCTTAAGTGACTTAGTTAAAGTCAAACAGCTAGCAATGGATGCTGAAGGAATCAAACCTTGCACCACTGGAACCAGCTCTTAAACAGCTCCTTAACCTCTTCACCAACGACCAGACATGATGACGCCCTCTAGATATATAGCATCAGCAGTGCTTTTGTTTTTCCAAACTTCAGTTTTTATATCATGATAAATGTTTGTTTTCTTTGTTTATTTTTGAGAAATGTACAGAAATATAAAAATTATACTTATCTTTATAATCGACAATACCAACAACACTCAATCTCTCTCAAGCTGTGCCAAATTGCAGTACACGTATCAATGATTATTTTATGCAGCATGATCAGAGCAGATACCACACAGATTCACTTTTTTCCTAGAAATATTAACATAAATATCAAAATACTGCACTACATGACTAACAATAAATGACTGATGACATTCTAAGTATGCATGAGTGTCAGTATGTGTGTATGAGCATGATTTCATCTGTCTTGATGCAAGTGTGTGTGTGTGTGTGTGTGTGTGTGTGTGTGTGTGTGTGTATGTGTGTGTGTGTGTGTGTGTGTGTGTGTATACGTGCACATTTGTGCATGAATTCTTGTATGCCCCTGTGCAACTGTGTTACATGGGTTGAAAGGATAACACTAGCTGGATTACCTGTAAACAGATAGTGTTCAGGTCAGAGACATGACAATGATCTACTGAGCTGATGATACATTACTCTATATGGCTTTATCCCGTCACTGAATTTCATTGCGTCACCTTCATGTTATTGGGCATTGTGGTCATTGCCCAAATAGCCCAGGCAGTGATATTCTTCATGAATCCTAGCCTGTGTTATGTCATGCTACATACAGGGTCCCTATTAAATTAACGAAAGTTACAAATCCCAAACTCTCACATGAGCGAAAATACTGCAACTCGAAGTTGCTTTTTTTCATCGCAATACAGTGAAGATCAGGATATTTGCCCTTTCTTCACTGTATTGAGATCTTGGAGTTGGAATATATATTTAGTGGGGGGTGTGGGGGGCACAGCCCCCCCCCCACAATAAACTTTTTGAGTTGTGGCATTTTTGCTCATGTGAGCGTTCGGGATTTGTAATTTTTGTTAATTTAATAGGGACTCTTCATATAACATCTGAGATGAAATATTAAGCCATATAAGAAAGATTTTGTGTTATACAAAACTCTAAGCAAGAAAGGATGATGGAGCATGTTTCATTAAGATCAGAGCTAAATCATGGTTAAATGGGGCCCTAAGCAGGGTAACAGATCAGTACCCCCCACAGCCATATCAGTGTTCCATTTCTTAGCTGTCTGCTTACCATAAATATGGTCCAACTGTCAGTGGACATACTATTTTCTTCTTTACCTGTACAATGATTACAGATAGTTGGATTTAATTTAAAACTTATATTTCAAATTTTGTAGCACAAACATCAATGGCTATTTGCTAAACAAAACCAAAGTCTTACATTGAAAACAGACAGCATAAGCAACAGTAAACTTTTCTGCCCTTGAAACTGACATGCATTGAAACTGCATTGAAACTCACATTCATTGAAAATGCTTCTGGCCAGTGGCAGAGTAAGTGTACCTTGGGACTGGGCTGTTTTCAAATCATGGGTCCCCTGCACACAGTTTTAGGACCATGTGTAAATGCATGTGCTCTTTGATTCACCTTCCTGGTTGTATTAAACTATATTCCTTGTTTAATATAGGAACATTTGTTAAAGTATGTTTTAAATTTGTAGTTTCTAACATTTTATTTTCAAATTAGCAATGGAATAAAATGTATGAACCAGTAATGGCAAAACTACCTATTTTAGAACATTCCAACTTGTTATTATAATCTATCAATATCAGTTAATGTGTAAAATTCTGCAAAAGTAAGTCATGTGAGCACCTCCACATTAAAGTAATCTCTTACCAATGCAGAGTTTGAAGTGATTCATCTACAAATGCAGTGCCTGCTGCCCTTGAGGTGCAATGATAGAGCCTACAGCTTTCAGGTCTTTTCAGCATCACTACTGATGTTAACTATATGCTAACTGTGCTTTTTGTGCTCTTTTCATTTTGCAGTGGTGGTGCTGCGGTAGCATTGTCACCTCACAGTAAGACGTTGTCTTGTTCGATTCTCAGCTAAAGCGTCTTCTATGTGGAGACATGCGTTAATGGGCGTACCTTCGTTGAAGGTTGTGCATCAGGGCTGGCAACTCGGCAAGTAAAAATCTACTGCCAATCATTAGCGGACCGGAGTTCCGCTGTGGTGACCCCTAACCGGGAAAAGCCGAAAGACACAACAACACAAAAGTTCTCGCTGTAATATCACATTTTTAGGCATATACATATACACGGGAAAACTTCCTGCTATATTTCTTACTTTTGAAGTATTACATTTCCTTTTCTAATTAATGATTTATATGTAGTGCACAAATCAAAGCACAGTAAATTTATCTATGTCCCATATTTCAGTTCATCTGGTAATCAGTCTGTTGTTTACATTACAAAACAAGCTCCTATAACTGCGTATTATGCAAATGGATGGTTGGAATGCTTCATCTGCAATTGGGATGGGTGCCCTAAATTATTACTGGCAGACACTGAATTCTTACTTAGTATGAATGAAAATAGCATGACTGTATGTATGGTTTGTGACTTTTCTAAGTGAATTTTAAGAAGTAGTAATCAAATGTAACTAGGTTTATGGTATGATAACCAAAATCAGATGATGCTCATATTCAATGAAGTTCTTTCTACTCATAATTTTCTTTATATTTATCATGCTGTTTATGATGGCATTAAAGCTATAGGAACTATATCATGACTGGTTCTATATCCATCTATAATGGGATCAATGTTGGCCTTATATTTTTCTTTTTTTCTGAGAATATCATGCTGATAAGGTAGAATGGAATGGCCATAGAGAATCTTTTTGTATACAACAACTACAACATGACAGATCTCATATCAATAGGAGTGGTCTGCAGAGTGATCAACAATGACTGTAAGCATGCAAGGCGATGGTCTATTAAGATAACAGGATGGACACCCCGTCATTTTTCCTGACTTTTTCAATGACACAATCTGTTCTGGTTAGGGTGATTAGAATACTGGCAATGTAGCAAAAATTCAACACATCAGAAATCTCACAGACTTAATCCTTTGACTGAATTCCCCCAGAGAGTAGCTGTAACAGACTTGATGCTCCTTATTACCCTACTTGAGTTTGAGCCATTGATTATAACTTAGCAAGCTGAAGTTAAAAGGTATAGTATGCACTGAAGATCTGTTGAAATACCATCCATTTCAGAGAAATTTCAGGAAAAGCAAACATATGGAATTTATTTTTGAATATACATAGTTAATACACACAGTTTTCATGTATTTTAGCATATTATTAAATGGCATGACATGAAAAGTGTGTGTCATAAATTAATATGTCAAACTCATGATCATCTGAGAGTCTGTGCTTAAATTCCCTGAAGCCATGAAAATAGAATTGATAAACATTCTGAAGGTTAGGAAAATAAATAAAGACGTGTAATCTAGAAATCAGAATAGCACCAGGCATGTTACCCATGGCTCTATTACAGAAAATAAAGCATAAGACTTTAAAGTGAGCTACAGGAAATTAATAGGTGAGACAAGCTTTCAGTTTTTTATCTGATGCCCAGAATGGAATAGATGGTAGAAAATACAACTGAAAGACAGATTTAGTAATACTATAATATTATCAGCAGATATCATCAACAATTGTCGCCTTTTGACACAAACTGGTTTATTTGAACCCTCTTGCATTTACTTCATATAATAGCAATATGTTAGCATGCGTCAGTTCCCTGTACTTTTTCTTGCTGATGAGAAATGCAGTGCTGATAGTGACAGATGGTTATGGGAGTTTCATGCTGATGGTACATAACTGTGCACACAGCAGTACTTGAGCACTTTAAAAGGGAAATTGGATCCTCCTAACACTTCCTCTTCCTGCAGTGTACTTCATTACAGGACAAAGCAGCATGCTATATGCTGAGCTATGTGCATGCGTTGGCTGCCAGAAAAGCCACATGTAGCTGGCATGCATCTTTTAACAAAATATACCAGGATGCTAACCACATAAGTCTGATTTCAATATAGTAATAACAAGCAGTTTGAAACAGACTTTAGAAACTATCAACTGCTGTACAAGATGAACTGAAACCATTATTTTAAATAAATCCTAACTGCATGTGAACCTCTGACACTAACCTGTAATTATGACTTATGCTGCATCAGCTGTACTGGCTGCACTTTGGTTTGCAAAAAAAAAAACTATAAGTCTTTGTACAAGCTGTTTATGCTGCATATTGAGTCAGGAGGGCTGACACACTGCTGTACTAGATATACTTTCTAAACATTATTTGTAACATGCAGTAAGCACATTTCATTCACTTTTATATGACACGTTATTACATAAAACATTCAAAGTAAATACTGGGATTAATTATAGCCATGCGATTTTTAGGAAGAAGACATTACATAAGGAAGAACAAAGGTGAAGTTAAAATGTTTGAAATCGTACACCAGTCTATACAAGTTATTCCTCCTTCTCCAAGAAGCACAACTGCCTTCTAATCAGTGATATATATCATAAGTATGGAATTAAAGACAATCCTCATATACTCAATTATAGCATCAGAACACCTTAATTGGAATGCTGTTGATATGACATATATGCATATATGAGTCTGAGAAAAACTATATTTTTTTACTTTTGCATTTGCACCATTTTTAAGCTGGGACATTTTTATATTCTTGTGCTGGGAGAAATTAGACCTCCTTAAACATTAATTTGTGTACTATGGCTTAGTCATATGCCTGGCGACACCTATGAGCAAATCTTACATACTTTCTACAAATACAAAAAATGGAGCAAACACAAATCTTGCCTCCAAGACTCATCATTGTATAAAGAACTGAAGGGATGGCACCAGGATGCGGTGTTGCAAAGCTGGGACACAAAGTTAACTGTCAGAGCACAGAATTAGTGTATCTTGCCAAGTGTCAACGGTGTGAATATTTTTATGTTGGCAAAACTAAAAATAAATTTAGAATTAGAATTTATCAACATCAACATGATATAGTAAAGGGTGATGACAGGAATGCACTAGCAAAATATATAAAAAGTAACCCATCCCATAGTTTTAAATACACTGCTACTGATAAGGTCAATCTTGGCCAGAGGAGGGACCATCAGATTTATATCTAGAATACAAAGAACAGAAATGTCAGCTGAAATGTAATGCTGCAGAACTTTCTGGCCTCACTGAGACCATTTCTATTAGTACTATATTGAATCTAAAAGCTGAGTTGGCTTTTTAATGAATTAAGTAGAATAGAAATGTTTTAACCCAGATAGACATGGTAATTTATGGCATGTTGATTTTTAATACAGATTTGGTGAATCTCATAAGAGATGGTTTGATTTATTGTGCTTTGAAATACATTTTATATATATACATATGGGTCTACTTCAGTAGACTGAACTTTTACTTACGTGACACTCACTTGGCTAAACGAAAGTACAGATAACGACAGAAGACTGACGTCCAGAGCACCAACTCCACCGACTCCGCATGCCAGTAAGTAACTGCTTGGCCATCCAGAACAAAAACAATTAACAAAACTAAACTAAACCCACACACCCCAACTAAATATACTAACTCTGAGATCGCACTACTGCGAGGGATAAGGGGCAAATTTCAACAGGGTGGCCAAGCGATTACTTACCTCGCGTGTGGACTCGGTGTTCCGGATATCGGTCTTCTGAAGTTGTCGGTGCTTTTGTCTGGGAAACTTCCATGTCAGGTAAGTAAAAGTTTGGTCTACTGAAGTAGACCCATGTGTATATATATATATATATATATATATATATATATATATATATATAGGTTTAGCTGTATAAAAGATGTATATATTATATGTTTATATACAACTTTTGAAATGTTCTGGTATTTTAGAAGTTAATGGAGAGGTAATCAACAATGTCATGTGACGTGTTTTTATGCATTTAAGGCAAGTGTATGCTGAGTATAATTTGTTCTGAAGAAGTTGGATATTTGTCTGACGAAAGCGCTTAACCTACAATAAAGTGGTTACTGGAGTCGTCGCCTGTCGGTTTGTTGTTTTATACTTTCTACAAATACAAATATGACATCCAAGATCATCAGTGTTGCAAATGTGCCATGCAACCTGGGCTCCAAGAATCATCAGTGTTGCAAATTCGCCATACTCCTGAGGGAACAAAACTCCCACTACGTGGCTCAGTGAAAGACATGCAAGTAAAATTAGCATTATTTGTGCAGCTAAAATCATCATCATTTGCTAGTTAGTAAAATATCCATGCTGTATATTTTATTAGGAAAATACTGCTGAAAACCTTACAGTGCCAAAACAGATTTTTCTCACTTTTTATGCCTTCAATTTGCCTTCGACCTATCTGATATAATCCACATCAAATCTTGTTCCTATCTTGCTAGACTTGTATTTGTACTGGTTAGTTTTATCAGATTTCTTGTCTGACCAGCTCACACTGATTCTGATCTTTATATGCTTTAATAACTAATTATTTCAAAGCTTGACTAAAAGGGTCACAAACAGTGCATGTATCATAAGACTGAAAATGTAATATGGGCAAGAAAACCTCATCACATCAGTAAATATATCTCACACAGAGACCATCAAGAGAATTAAATGTTGAGGTAGGAAAGCCTGCATAACAGGCCACTAGATATAAGTTTAGTGCAGGAGCGTGTAAGATGAGGTGGCCAAGAATAGCTATGAACTATGCATGACTGAAAAATAGCAGACTTTTTATCTGTTGCACTACAAATGCAGAACTGCATAAATAAATATACAGCATGAAAACCCATTTAAACTTGAGTGAAATAAAAGATAACCTGGGTAAAATTAAAGTTATGTACTAAGAATAACAAATAGATTCCTAAGAAGGAGGACCATTTTCTATAACTGTTTACTGATACCACTGGCTTAGGTAAGATTTTCCCTGACTACCAGGAATCCTTCCACTTCTCATCATGTATCATGCGGTATACATTCATTTGTTTGTACGGAGGTTGTACGATTTGCCAAAGTGCGAAAGTACAACCTCCAGATCTCCGAAATTACAAATAAAAAGGGTGCGACTTTCAAATGAGCGAATGCACATTTGCATTTGCTCATTTGAAGTCGGCATTTTGGGTGCAGATCACACTATAGCGGGGATCGGGAAATGAATCCTTTACCCCACTGTAGTGTGATCTCGGAGTTTGTATATTAAAGTAGGGGTGTGTGGGGGTGCAGGGGGGCTTGCACCCCCTGCATAACTCTGTATGTAAATTTTTCATTTTCGAAAATGGTTGAATCTTGTTTTCGAGATTACCATTTTCGAAATCTTGGTATGTTCGGAATGTTGTGATTTGACATTTAAAGTCGCACAACCGTACGACTGCCAAAATGTGTTTCAGTCAAATGAATGTATACCATATCAGGCATCTCCCACTCTCTGCTTCCTCTTGTTATAGCTATTACTTGAGAGAAGAAAAAGAGAAAGAGGGAGAAAAGAGCCTTACACCAGACACTCCAAAGGTAGGAGATAATGGGATGGCATATTACAGTAGTCTGACTGTCTTCTTACAGATCTGTCATTATGGTAGGTGGATAACTTTTATATCTGACAAGAAGAGATTCATCATCTGGAAACAAAAACATAAGAGAGAGTCCCTAGCTAATTCTGTTTTGTTGCTATTTTCTTGGAAGCATGCCACAGATGAAAGTAGCCCTTAACCAAGGCCTGCATCTGGAAATACTGTCTAGTTTGTGTACCCAAATGTATACAAAAAGCAAATATGTATTTGCAAAAATACCATCAAAAGTGTTATCATTAAAAAATCATATGATTTTAATGTGAGCTAGGGGAAATTAATAGATGAGGCAACTTTCAATTCTTTTCTGATGCCCATAATGGATTAGATTGTAGCTCTAGCAGAATGAATCATAGGAGTTACTGGTTAGGTATATGCCATATTCAATATGGCAAAATGCAATACAATTTGATGACCATTTGAAAAGGTTGGACTTAGAAACTGTCTTACCCAGTTTAGACTTGTCAAATGAAACTAATAGTTGGTTATTTTTATGAAAAGACTTGGTCTTGCCCACATAAAACCTAAGCTGTTTGTGAGCATCCATGTCATGAATAAGATATTATTTTTGCTAAACATAGTGGGCCTAGAGAACTGATAGATTGATGGATTAGTTCAGTTTTGACACTATAGCTACTTTTGGTTTGAAAGTACAATTAGTTCTGGACATACCCTGCCTTTATAGAACAAACAATGTCTTTCATGACAGGCAGTTTAACTCTGCAAAGGAATCTGGTTCAAATGTAGGATGGGTGGGCTTTTCTAATATGATGTCCCGTGGGGGAGCATGATCATCATTAGAGGTCTAATAAGAAAGGAACTATAAGGCAGCATTACAGACCTTAACTGAAGCCAGGCAAGAAGAATTAGTTTGCAAATGGAATTAAGAACAATAGACAAGTGAATTTTAAGGGAAGAGGGACTGCACCTGATGACATATTTTGGACCCACAAGTGAGAATGGTAAGAATGTGTCAAAAAAGAAATCTAAGCTCTTTAGGTCACCGTATCCTAATAAGTCATTTTGAGAGGAAGGTCTCATATAAGAGGAAGTGATAGTACCTACTATGTCTGAAAAGGCAGGCCTGCTTTCTTTAACTAGAACTGCAGAAGCCAAACTGTCACCACTAAATGACAAAGATATGGGTGAGGTTTGCTGAATGGTTGAGCCTGTAGCATTCTGAAAGGGTAAAAGTGAAATAATTTCTCCAGTAGACACAGTCTCAGCAGGGGAGCCTCATTGCCAAAAGTGGGATATGATATAATGTTGGAGTAAAGAATAGCCATTGCTTTTTGGATGACCCTTGTCATCAGAGGGAAAGCATAAAGATCAAGAAGAAGCTATCTGTGGACCATGGCACTCTTGGCCTGATTTACCCCCAGATAATGAGCTGGTTAAAAGTAATCAGGGCATTTGCTGTTAGTTTAAGATGCAGATCATACAGCAGTTTGCCCCACAGATGAAAAATCCTTCTGGTTACTGAGATACTCAGAGGCTATTCAAAGGATATCAAGAGACACTTTTTGAGTCTGTGTGCAAAATCCATGGAAAAAACAATTTGGAATTAAACAATGGTGGAAATAACTTATCTACTGCCCGACCATCTGGACTTCCTGCAAAGAGAGTGGGATCATATTCAGTCTGTTTGTTGATATCCAAGATAAGAGATACCTTGTCTGAGCAGACAACTATGAGTCCCTGAGACAAGGAGTCATGAAAGTTCTATACTACCAGAAGAGCAAATCTCATCCCTAAAATGTTTATGCAAAAATGAGACTCCTGAAGGGACCAGACCCCCAGGACTGTCTGCCCTTTGTAGTTCCCCCACCTAAACAGTACATACATCTGCAGTGACCGATACCTGAGGAGTTTGCAAGTGGAATGTATTTCCAGCTAGCAGATGAGTGGAATCAAGGCAACGCAGAAAAAGTGACTTGAAAGTCTTAGATGCCTTGATTTTAAAAACAGATGGTCAAAATTCGGAGATGACGGGATGTGGAAAGTCCACTGAATGGCCTGATGTAACGTCTGTCATAGATGCCTTGAAAACTGAAGCTGCCATGCAGACCAAGGCTTTGAGATAGGCTTCTGTTGGAACAAACTGAAATGAGTGAATGGAAGCAATTGCTCAGCTCAGAGAAAGTAACTTGTCCTAGAACAAGAACCTCTTACAAAAGACTGCATTTAGAGAACAAATTATAATGACAAGGATCTGAACCTGTTGGAGATAAGACTTTGTAAGATTCTCTATAATTTTATAGGAATTGGGTAGTTTGTGTAGAAACTCACTGTTTTTATCAACACTATCATGTAAAAACAAGTAAAGAAATAGTCAGTTACATAGGGGAAGATATTTGCTTGCTGCAATTTCTTGTAAGCTGTTACTAGGAAGTGCCCTATGTGATCATCCTGGGACCAGAAGTGAGACAAAATGGTAAAGGCCTAAACTGATAGTGACTAGTTCTGGACAAGGAGTGCATACCATCTAGACAATATTCTTGGTTGTCCTAGTTAGGTTTCAGTGAAAGTTTACTTCTTATGAGTTGGTGTAAAACCACCCTAACTATCCACTCAAGAGATGTAATCTTCCACAGAAACATAAATAAAACATGTTGGTGGGATAGATGTCTTTCACAGATAATACTTCTTTTATGGAATAGACTCTCCTTATAAGTAAAGCAGAGTAGCTGCTTGACCCTTTTTAAGCATAACCTGGAAATCGTTAAGTACACCCATGGTGTGGCCCCTCCAGCCATTATGGAAATTGGCCACAACTAGGTTGGAGTTTGGTATTAATTCATGCCTTGGTAAATTGAAAGACTACTGATGATCCACTGGATCAATAGCCTTGTATGAAACTCTGAACCTATAAAGCACATCCAGTTTCCTTCTTGTAAACAAGGAAAGACAGACTGAACCAATATGATGATCCAGAAGGTTTCTGTTAAGGCAATGTAATTTATGCCATTAAAATCCAGTATGAGCTTGAGATCTTCTTTCATCATCATCAATCCCCTTTTTCCTATTTTCCACATGGGGTTGGCACATACCTCTCAACTTGGAAACATCAAAAATCTGGAGAAGGCCCATGAAAAATAGGTACAAATGCTGATTAACATGTAATTTGCATACCTAATTGTATAACCCCACCCACTAAGATGGAATTGTGGGATACAAACTTTCAAACCCAAACTAAAGAACATAAAACCAAAATATGGCACCAGAGTCCCCCTGCAGCCATTCCAATGTCCCATTACCTGGTGATTTCTCCCCATTTAGCATAAACACTAATTTGTGCATACTGCTTTACTTCTGCAATGATTATTTGGATTTTATTTTTACATTTTGCAGCACAACAATACACAAAAACTAACAGACATCTCCTAAACAAAGCAATACTGTCTCACAATGAAAATAGACTTGACATTAAAACTTCTCTGCCCTTGAAACTCACATTCATTGCAATAGCATTGAAACCCACACACCACATCCAAAGAAAATGCATCTGGCCAGTGGTGGATAAAGATTACCTTTGGGCTGTTTTCAAATTATTGACCCCTTGCACACAAAACAAGAAACATACATGTGTTCTTTTCTTTGATACATCTTCCTGACTTTATTAAGTTATATTCCTTGTATAATACAGCACACATGTTTGATTGAGCACATTTTAAATTTATTGTTTGAACATTTTTCCAGTAGGCTGTACTATAGGCAATGAAACAAAATGCATGAAACAATAATGACAAAACTGCCCAATTCAGAACATTTCCATCATAAAAGTCTACTTCCACACCCACACTATAAATAGAATGACAGTAGTGTAAGCCATAGGCATCTTCCACAGCTTCTCACACTTATTTTCAACTTCAGATTTTTTTTTTTTGGGGGGGGGCAAAAGGTCAAAACCAGGGACACATTTTAAACATTGCTTGTATAATTTTGGAAAGTTGCTAGAATAAAATGTGTTACCACTATGGATGTCACTGGCAAGTCTTGAACCCAGGACCCTACGCTCTACAGTCAGAGCAACATACCACTATGCCAAATCAGCAGTTTCCAGAAAAGAAGGAAGACTGAACCTTAATGACTATCATTTAGTGAATTCAGTTCTCACTACTCATCATAGCTCTTAACCTCTTAGCACAAAATACCTGGACAAACAATGCCAATAATTGGGGAATACAAATTCAGTTCTCACTTATCACCATAGCTCTCAACTCTTAGAACAAAAACCTGGACAAAGCTCACAAGTGGTGGTGGCTAGGGACTTACCAGGGACACATTTTAAACATTGCTTGTATAATTTTGGAAAGTTGCTAGAATAAAATGCTGTGTTACCACCATGCATTTCACGGGCAAGTCTTGAACCCAGGACCCTATGCACTACAGTCAGAGCAACATACCACTATGCCAAATCAGTAGTCCCCTAAAAAATAGGACAACTGAAACTTAATAGCTATCATGTAGTGAATTCAGTTCTCACTTCACACCATAGCTCTCAACTGCTTAGCACAAAAGACCTGGAGAAAGCCAATAATGGGGTAATACAAATTCAGTTCTCACTTCTCACTCACCATAGCTCTCAACTCTTAGCAGAAAAAAATCTAGACAAAGCTCAGAAGTGGTGGTGGCTAGGGACTTTAGGCTCTTTTTACCCTGTACCAAAGGTACAGGGTTGAGCCTGAATGCCTCTAGCCACCAGGTGTATTACATGGGGATATTCACACACACACACACACACACACACACACACACACACACACACACACACACACACACACACACACACTCCAAACCTGCTAATCTGCCCAATGGATCCAATCCTGCCATGATTAACGACTATATAGTTACAAAGGTTTTATTTCACTCACCATGCAAGACTTACCTTTCTTAATACCATTGTTTATGACCTCGAGTCATTGGGTTGTTGAAAGATTTTGCTGCCCATTTTGCCCCAAACTATGAGAAACCAAATCTATAACCACCTCATCCTAACTTTGTGAGTCTTCAATATTTCACCACTGTATTTTGCTTTTTCTTCATATAACCTTATCACCAGTTATCTATTTTGCATTCAAATATGCTAGTTTGTTTTTAAGTTTAGCTTGTTGCAGCCTGCACACAATTTTAAACTTAGTGCTGTATTCTGACAAACAGCTCAAGCATTATTAGACATACTGCCATTTTAGTTGTGGTGTTTGTTTTGTTTTTTGTTTTTTTTTTGCCAGATTAGGGTGGATTTTTACCATTCAACAATTTAGAGAAACAATTTTCAAAATAGATTAATTCCTGTGTTTATAACTGAAGAAACTAATAAAGAAGCAAAAATTCTATCAAATTAATTACCCATACTGGTTACATTTCCATGGTACAGATCTGAAAAACTGTTCACAAGAAAATGACACAATGAAGCAAATAATTTAATATGTTTGGACCTCATATGGGACTGTAATGCAAAATCTAGCTATGGGTTTGTGATGGTGTTTGAATTTTCTCCATATCGCAGTGCCCTGTAAATGAGCATATCAAGCATGTTCTACTTCCTGAGTTCATCTCTATTTAAAGAAAACTGCAAGCCTAAATGCTAAGTTTATTGTTGCTTAAAAATAACATTTAGGCTTATCTTTGACAAACGCAGCATAGTAGAGAAGGCTTGATGCATATTGAATGTCCATACATAAGACAATATAGTACAAATTACAGTACTAAAATAATATTCCCATTTATCTCAGCTCATTAGGGGACATGAAGCATCATGAAATGCAGTTATGTACTGAATACTGATTACACCTAAATGTGGTAATGCATCTGCTTCACTTCGATCACTGGGAATTTGCCCTATGCAGTACAGTACAACAGATGAACATACAAAGACATTAGAGGCATCTATGAAGGTGGGGATATTAATTACAATCAGCATAAAAAGTACTCTTTTACTTATAAAGCAAATGCCATCCTCTGTGAAACAAGGTCAGTGGTATTTGACCAAATGTATTGGTTGTAAGGATTATTGCTGAAAGTGAGACAAACAAGATAACTGAGAACATATTTCCTGAGACTTAGGTGAAAAGCAAATATTGCATGGAATGAGTTAACACAGAATTTAGAATTTTTTAGGTCATAAAAATCTTGAAAGTACTATCTTTAGACTCTCTCTTTGTTTTATAAGCAAATCTGCTAATCTGCCCAACAAATCCAATCCTGTTCGCGACTACATCCAATCCTGCCCAACGAGTGCATACAAAATACTCACTCTTGAAATGGCTAATACATCTAAAATCCACAAAATAAATACAATCCTGCTCGCGAGTGCATTGCCCCAAACATGTCCTGCTTGCTCTGCTAATACAGCTAAAATCCAAACATTCCTGCTAATAAAAATCCATATCGAGTGTTCTCGCTCACATTTGCAGCCAGAAATGACGACGTGAGCTCAAGGAGCTCAATTCCGACTAGCTGATAGCCCTGATGGAGCTGGCATTATCGCGCACATGATGACGTCAGCTCCAACAGCGCGATATTCTAAAAAAATTAATAAACTAAAGAAAAAATTGGAAATGAAGGGGTGCCACTCAGGAATCGTGGCACCCCTTCATTTGGACCCCAAAACTTGGTAAAAACTGAGTAATTTGGTATGGTTGAGAGGTCTGGGTTGGCATGTGTCAACTGATACCATTGCCCTTGGTTCAATGCAACTCTCCTACCTTCTTTGACAGTCATGCCTGACTGTCAAAGGTTGTTTGTCACATACAATCCAATCATCGCTTTGCTGGAGTCCCTCATTTCCTCTTTCCTCTTGCCTTCTTCCTGTCTGTCCCATATCTTCTTCACCAGATTTTCTTTTAATTTTCTGCCCATGTGCCTGAAACATTGTAATTTGTTTTCTTTGATATTCTCTGAAATTTAAACTACTTTGGCTTCTACTATGGTGTCCTCATTTTTGAACTGTCCCACAATGTGCACCATACCACCTGTCCCAGGCTCTTTTTCTCCATCATCTCTATCTTCCTCAAGTCCTCTGCCTTTACTGGCAGGTTTCTGTGCCACACAGTAATACTGGTTGCACCATTGTTTTGACACCTTACTTTTCAGCTTCTTTGGCATTCTTCTGTCATACACTACACCTGATACTCTATGCCAGTTGTCTACAGCACCTCTGATTCTAGCTTTGACCTCCTAATTTAGGCTTCCTTCTCCTCATTCACCCCTTCCAGATACGTAAAAATGTTAACCTGTTTCCTTATTTTCCTTTCTATATTAATTCTCAGCTTATTCTGATTTTGGTCTTCTGTTTCTTTCACACCAAAAAATATACAGGAGCATTCTTGCCATTCTTGTTTGTTTGGACCTCCTAGATATGTCATTTTCAACAGGCATAACAAAACAGGCCTTGCTATTTGTTTCTAATGGGGTGCGATCTCAAGCCAGTGTAAAGAGGAGAGTGGAGGGAATACTATCTGGATATGATTTGCATTTGTTTTTCTCAAGAGGAGAAGTTGAGGAAAATGATATCCAACATCCCCCCAGAGTGGGATAGTTGGGTAGAACATCAGAATGTCTGCTGTTCACCTGTCAGTTGTTCACAGCCTCCTGGAGAAATACTGAGGACCCTTGGCTTTAAGTCCACTACCTTGCTAGTTGTTGGAATGGAGATGGAACCTTCCAAATAGCCTCCTTTTAATGTTGATGCTGCTGTGTACCCTACCAGTATCACCAACAGTACCAGCACTACATCTATTACCAACTTATCTGCTGTCTAATGCTGCAGATGATACAGTTTGAAACCTACAGTAAATGTCTTGATCAAGGAACTTCAGAACCTCATTTCCAAATGAGAAGAAACTACAAAGGAGAATGAAGGATAGGTACTTTAGTGTCCTCTGTAAAACTGATGGGTAAGAATAACCAGGAGTGAAAGAGTAAGGTAATGGCAGATACTGCAACCCAAGCATCTCTCCCCATTGCACTGGATAGACTGTGGACCATGAGATTACTTACATTGGAAGAGGCTGAGACCCAAGTCCTTGAATTTTTATTCAGTTTCCTGACCAGCTTACTCCTACTCCTACCAATTTCAGGGACCTTTGCTAACAGTGGGTAGAGTCTATACACCCCTACTGGACTGTATGTGCCCATCATGAAGACCAGCAGCCCTGGGTCAATAGGTTACTGGCAGGATGGATTTTCAATTGTCCTACCAAGGTTACCTGGATAGTTGAGTGAAAACTGTATGTAAAACTAATCAGCCTGCCAAAATTGAGCTACGTATTGCTACAGTGACTCTAAATTCAGTGGTAGCACCCATCTTGGAAGTGGATGACAATGTGGTCTAGAGGAGACTGCACAAACTGCTTATCCAAGATGGGAGGGCAGTGCAGAAAAGTTTTTTGGCTTGGGATCCAGAGTCTCCTATTCAGGGGAGAACAGACTAAAATGAGTTTGAGAATTGTGGTGGAAGAGAGTTTACTGAAGACAGTGAACAATGCCATTAGACGCTGTGACAGACTCAAGGCAATTGGACTCCAATATAAAGAAAAGGCAGTATTTATAACCTCAGCCTGTGCCTGAGGGCCACTTTCCAATAGCCTCCTTTTAATGTGAACAGTGTTGTGATGGTGAGGTAAGGAGTGCATTTAAGCAGCAGTCACAAATGAAAGACACAATGAGTTGGTGTTGATAATGGAGGACCTAAATGCTCATATCCAGACAGAATGAACAGGATATGACGACTGCCTGGGTTCACATGGTAGGTCAACAGGAATAAAGAAGGTGAGACAATTCTAGATGTCTGTCTGCAAAATGGATTAATGGTGGCCCACAAATGTTTCACCAAACAAGACAGTTAACAAAAGCACATACCAGAGCGGTCAACATGGAATCTCAGCTAGACCTCCTTCTAGTAAGGAAAAGGCATTGGATTAGAATAAGAGATTACAAAGTCATCCCCACTGAAAATGTTGTCCCCAACATAAAACAGTGGTGGTCACAATCATCTGCAAACAGTAGCTAGGCTAAAAACTAAGCAAAAACCTGCAAAATGACTGGAGCAAAAGTGCATGAGTTGAAGGAAATGCTCAGGGCTCTAGCAACTCCTGAAGAAGACTAAATAGGTGGAGCTGTAGGAGAATGGCAACCGCTCAAAACAGCATGTATAAACACTATAGAACAGACATGCAGCCAGGCCAGGTATGGAAATAAGGTACATAAGGAACGTTGGTGGTGGAATGCAGAAGTCCAGGAAGTTATCGAAAGAAAGAAGGAGTGCAAGAAATTGAGGAAGACAGACAAGGATTCTGGCTGTCTAACAAAGAGTAATCCTGAAAACAAACACTGCCATGGCTGGAAATCACTTCTTCAAAGTTTTTATTCACAATTACAAACGATTGAGCACTTTCTTCCCTCCATTAAGGGATTTCATCAGAATCTACATTCATTCCCCATTTCCCCATTAAATGTCTAACAAAGAGTCTAAGAGAGCAGCCACAATAGCAAAGAACAAGGCACCATAGAAACTGTACCCACTAAAGAAGATAGTAATCAGCGATGCTAGCAACAATCTACTTGCCATTCCAGAAGCTGTATTGCCTCATCCACAGCATACAATGAAAGAGGAAGAACCAATCCTAGAAGAAGTAAGAATAGCAGTAAGGAAAATGAAATCAAAGAAGGCAGCAGGCTCAGGTGAGGTCACATCATATATGATAAATAAATAAATTAAGTGAGTTAAAAGGGAAATGGCTCCTGAGGGTACTCGTGACAGTATGGACAGAAAGGCATATACCAGAAAACTGGAGAATAAGCATACTAGTGCCATTGTACAAGAACAAAGAGGACATCCACAACTGGGGGCAATACAGAGGTGTCAAACCTCTGTAACACTGCATGAAAGTGCTGGAAAGGGTGATTGATAAATGACTATACAGTGCAGTAAAAACTGAAATAGGAGATAAGCAGTTTTGATTCAGATCAAGGTGCAGCAAAACTGACCTGATGTGTGCAGCGAGATATGTAGTGGAGAAGAAGCTGGATACAAGGAAAGAGTCCAATTGAACATTCCTAGACTTGGAGAAAACATATAACAATATAACAAGATCCCATGACAACTGATTTGGGCAGTTATGTGATGTTTCAGGTTCTGGAAGCATTGACAGAGTTAGTGCAGGGTAACTAACAGGATGCAATGATGCAAGTATGCACACTGTTTGAACCCACTGCTTTACCTATGAGCTGACTGCTGCTCATACTGGTGATGGACTTCATTAGGAATTAAGTCAGCTGGGGCAGATCAACAAAGGGCAACCATTTGAATGTGGAGACTGAATGGCCGAACGTGTATATATATATATATATATATATATATATATATATATATATATATAAGTTCGGGGGGTGTAGGGGGGCTTGTCTCTTGCAAAAAGAAGTTTTATGGAGAAGAGTGCTTTTTTGAGATTCACTCCTTTTTTGCTTTTTGATCTTTGTTTTTGACTTTCTGGCACTTGGCATTTTGAGTGCCAACATTTCAATAGGGAGCATCAACAAAGCGTTATGCAGATAATATGGCACTACAAGCAGACTGTGAGCAGGAACTTTAGCAACTGATAGGGATGGTGATGCAAAACTGAAGGCACATGGGATGAAACCGAGTACAGAAAATATGACTGCAATGACAGCAAATGGGAGAAAATAGAAGCTGCTGAGAAGTGAGATGAGAAAATAGTGGAACGGGTTAACAGCTTCAAGTGTTTAGCAAAAGTGGCTGAGAGGAAAGGAAGTCTGAATGAGGAGGTCAAAGTGAAGGCAGAGAAGTTGAGGAAGTTTGAGGTGATGGAAAAGAAGTGCTTGAGATGGACAGTAGAATGGACATTGTAGGACAGGTGGAGAAATAAGGACATCAGAGAAGAAGCTAAAGTAGCTGCAGTTTTAGATACGATCATGGAGAATAGATTATGCTGGTTTTATGTCACGTACAGACGAGCAGAAAATGATTCAGAGAAGAAGGTTTGGAAAACACAAGAAGAAGGCAAGAATAAATGAGAATGTCCAGCCATGATATGAATGGATCACATGAGAGACCTGTTATATACAAGCATGATTATTGAAGAAGGCAGGAGAGTGGCACTGAAGAAAGAGAGCTGACAACAGTTGATACAACTACCTAACCAGGTGCAGAAAAAAATGGAGGAAAGGGTGTTGATGATGATGATTAAGCTGATGATGACCTATCCAGCAAACACTCCAAAGTCTGGTTCATTTTAATCTTTAAATCTCTCTGAAAATGCACAATGTATGTATACTTTCAAACACCACATGAATGATGCCCTAAAGCTAGACAAGAGGCATTGTGGGGTTGGAGCCTTGTTTGGAGAAATTTCAAAAACCATTATATCTCGTATAGGGGTCTTAGTTGAAAAGGAGTACTTCCAGTGGGCCAAAAGACATAGTTTACCTACTTCACCACTGGAGAAACTGTAAGTAGGCCTTGCCATGGAATCTTCAGAGCATGTTTTAGGACAACCTCCAAGGGAGATTCCATCTAAAAGAACTGTGGGGATTAACCTAGAGGTTTTTGTGGCCTTGTTTTGCAGACAGTAAGGAGTTAGTTGGTCAGTCAATATATCGTCACAGTTGGAGCTACTCCCAAAATCTGATATCTTCATGAGGAGAGAGGAGAATTTGGAATGGCCAGATGCCAGGCAAATGCAAAACATCAATGATCAAAGTTTTGATGTGCAATTGCTAACATGTAATTCCTCTAATTTGTATTGAAATACTAAAATTACAGTATTTCAGGAATTTCTTCATACTCTAAGATTCATCTGTCTTTGCGACAGTATATGCATATATATAGATTATATAGAATATAGAAAGAGATAAAAAGAAGGGGGCATGGCTTTTCATGTCAAGGAATAGAGGGTGGCTTCATCCTCTGTTAAAAATGCTTTCTAAGTAATCTTTATACTTTAAATTACAATTGTTTCATGTAATGCAATTGTTTCACTATCTGCAGTTTTGAGTACATATCATGAAAGAGTCTCATTTCTGTTATCGAATCAAGTTAGCCTCTTTTTTTTCATCCAGTTCTTCTGCTGGTCAGCCTATGTATGACTTGATATTCTTTCTTTTCGTCTGGGCCTTCATGGATTTCTTAGCAGGAGGTTCAGAATTAAGAGCAATAACGTACTCTTTTTTGGAGAAACCTGGATGGGGTTCCATAAGGGGATACCTACATGATAC
Source organism: Protopterus annectens (assembly GCF_019279795.1). Lineage (NCBI taxonomy): Eukaryota > Metazoa > Chordata > Ceratodontiformes > Protopteridae > Protopterus > Protopterus annectens. The sequence continues at coordinate 427,274,508 of NC_056725.1, forward strand.
AGAATACAAAGAAATGGGGTATCATGATGATGCTTTCAGGCTGTCACCATGGCCCTACGAGGATCCTACATGATGACAGCCATGGATCTGGTAACTTTTCAGTGCCACTTGGCTCTTGCACACTTATCCATGACAAGAGTTATTATGAAAACAGAATGCAGGCATATCCCACTGCTTTCAAACATGTGAGGATCACTCATAAAATGATGGTACAATCACAATTGCTTCCTGATAATGAAAAGCTGTTTTACTGGCCAAGGAAGCTTGTTCTTTGACTCTGTTACCTCTTCTAAGTTGCATTGTAGAGTGCTGAAGATAATACAGCAAAACAAAGTTCATTGCCACAGAGTTTTTTATAATGTCCTGGCACTGATGCAGACATAATACCTGGATGGATTCTACAGTTGATCTCAGAAGGTCAAAAATGTATCACAATCTGTTGTGCTACATCATTAACAGTTGCCATCACTAACCTGGCAAGTTATTTGTATTGACAATGTGAACACTTTAAAAAACTCTAGAGTCTAACAATCATTGGATTTTCTCTCCAAGTACTCATACATGACATCTATGATATCCATTCTATCCCCATTATGAAATGTTGTTGTTTGTCTTTTGGCTTTTCCGGATTAGGGGTCGCCACAGCAGAACTCCAGTCTGCTAATGATTGGCAATAGATTTTCACGAACATTGAGGTGCCAGCTCGATGTCCAACCTTCAACGAAGGCACACCCATTTACGCATGTCTTTCAAACACCACCCAACTGCAGGGAGGACATGCAGACTCCACACAGAAGGCACTCCCAACACTCCAGCTGAGAATCGAACGAGAGAACCTCTTGCTGTGCACCACGGCGGCATATGTCCCCATTATCAAATATATTTGAGAAATGTATCCACGTATAGCACTTTCAGTATCAAAGCCAGGGGGTAAAAACATCGCATGGACAAACCATTCAATAAAAATTGCAAGAAAAATCCGACCAAGCTACAGTTTCCACTGTCTGATACCTTAAACCTTTTGTAATGGATGCCCATGGGATATATGCAAATGACCACTTAAGGACATCAAGTGTTTTACAGTTACACATCTTATGAATGCCCTTAACTTTTTACTTTTTAAGTTTTTATGGATACATTCAGGAAAATAAAGCCAAACCTCACTAGTTGTGGACATGCATGTTTTGGCATTTTTATTGACCTCATCAAGACAGCATAAATGGATTGTTTGGCTGTATTTAGAAACAAGAGATTGTTAAACTCCACTGATGCCTTTAAACATTAAGGTGTCTGCAAAATATCCCAACTAATATGCAAGCCAAAGGGTAAAAAGGTCACACAAACAAACAAACAAACACGCAAACAAACAAACAAACAACAAACAAATCATTCAATAAAAACTGCAGGAAAAGCCCAGCCAAGCTAGAGTTTCCACTATGGAGAAAAGCTCATCCCTGACATAGAACACAGCTTCAGACCTGCACATAGAATGGGCACTGCCTTATTAGATATGTTTAAGTTCATGCATGGCTATCTAAATTTGGGTAAGGTAGAAAGTCACTTTTTCTAGATCTGTGAACCGCATTTTAAACCATCAACCATTGCACACTCTTATAATTCCTATCTAACTATGATCTGTTATCATTGTCTGTAGATTGTTCACTTGTTGCTAGTAAGTATGCACCTGTCTGTTAAGATAGAATGGGTTGGCATAATGCCGAAGGTATTTACCTCACATACATGCTGTACAGGGTTTGATTTTCAACTTTGAGGGAAATTGGCTAGACTTAAAATGGCCCATAAGGGCAGCTAGCTTAGTACTTACCTATGAAGCTATGAATGACACTTTTTTACTCTCTTTTGCAGTTACATATGATGCCCATAAGACTCAGTATTGCAGCCACCTCTTTATGATCTTCATTAATGAAATGGCTAGTCACTGTGGAGTCACGCTCTTATGCAACATGCACATAATGCCACATCTACATGAAAATAAAACATAGCTCTGGTCATCACTGACTTACGTTATAGTTCAACACTATGCAAGCAATGATTAGATCTATTGGATTACGTTTCATTACTGGCACATGAATATTATGTTCTTTACTAGTAAGAAACATACATTTTGATGGATTCCAGTAACTTCCTTAGCAACAGGTGAATATAACATTAATACATGGCAATTCAGTCATACTGGAAGTTAGCTCCACTGAATTAGCTGGTGTAGTAATTAGCAATCAACTGAAGTTCCCAAACCAAATAAATGATGTCATACCTACAGCTAATCAAAGCCTTGAAGTTTGTACAAGGTTAAATAACTTACCTCACCTAGTGGCAGACAATCCAGTGCAGCTATATACAGTTTCTTATAGATATGTATTTAGCACATCTCTTCATAAACTTAGAATCACAGTTACTGCATATATTTGAGTAAGGATATAACAGGATATCTAAGTTTGTTGTTGAACAGCATGATAGAATTTGTGATTGCATGTTATTTTGTAGTCGAAAACAGTTGTCATACCTCTCATCTGTCCATAATTTACAAAATGTCCAGATTTTGCCTCATATTTTTCTTCCATTCCTCATAACATTTGTGATTTTCCAGCAAGACAGAAGTGACTAAATAATGACATCCAAATGAGTTTCAGGCTTCATATCCTTGAGAAAAATGCATGCTAACACAAACCCTGTTATTCTAGTAATTTTCTAAGTTCATAAAAGCAATATTTAAAATATGTCCCTATTTTTTGGGCCTTTGTACCCTGCTATTTTAGGCTTTGTCCATATTTCTTGTGTTAAGAGGTTGAGAGGTATGGCTAGAGTTCAAACAGTAGCTAAACTCACTGCAGTTAAAATTAGCTCTAAGTTCCTTTAAGTGTCAGATGTCTAGTTTTAGTTGATATCTTTATAATTTAATAAACCTAAGCATGTTATAAGATACTCATATATTTCCAAAAAAAAAAAAAAAAAATTTTGTGATACATGATTCTTTTTTTCTTTCGGCTGTTCCCATTAGGGGTCGCCACAGTGAATGCTGTACATAAATAGGTAAGCTCTGTAACAAACTCCACTTTTAAGAGTGTATATCATGACATCTTGTTTCAAAATGTGTGCGACCAGAATGTTTTTTCTCAGCAGTGGAATGGTCTCTGAGGCATAACATGAAAAGCTGTAGGTTAATTATACCTTAATGAATATCTTCAGTATGTTTCTTCATGGCATTAGAAGGAATAACGTTAATCTACCCTGTATCTAAGTATATCCCCTTATATTGTCTGTAGTTTAAATTTTAGTAATGTTGTAACTTTACTTGAGCTTTCAGTCATTTTATTGCCATTTAGTTTATTGGCTACCTGTTATTAGATGGTCTTTTTTCATATGTGTGATATGTGCATGTATTACCATAGATAACCTGTGATTAAATTAATAGCTAAGCTTGTTAATTACTTTTGTATGTTTTGTCCAATATGTTTCTCATTGTGTCCAACATATATATTTGGGGATTTTCTCTACAAGACTCCATGGGACTCTACTGAAAATGGAATTTTCCCAATTGGACTCCCTTCACCTTAGAAAACTTTAACTGTCCATCAATAAAATTGAGCATCTATACCTGAAATGTAAGATCTGCCCAAAAGTTCTTTGATTTTATTAACAAAAACTCACTGGACTAAATTACTGGCAAACCCACTAGGGACAATAGTATTCTTCAACTCATCCTTACAAATGTAGCTTCTTCATGCAATATTCCTCTGGTATTTTCTTTCCCATTTTAGTTAGATTATAAACTAATAGCCTTCACCTTTAAAATCTCTGAACATGTAGGTACTAATATAATACATCTGAATTCAAGAATTTCAAATGCATATATATAGCATCACTTTTATGCAGACATTTCAAAATTCACTCATAGCACCATAACACCAGACATGGTCTCAACAAATAACTTCTATGTTCAATTAGATAATTGTATAGCACAGACATTCCCAACCATATCTAAATATAATGGGAAATTTAAAAACAAACCACCCTCACGGTCCATCAATATAAACTGCATAATAAAAGAAAACACATGCAAGGATGCAGTAGACATTTCAAACACGCTAATAAACAAATTCAATGAATATTTCATCACAGAGACAACTATTCATAACCATCTATCCCTGAGGTTCTCAGAACCCCCCCATCATTACTGAAGAACATATATATGCTAAAGTAACTCTCTAAGACTAAAATACTTCCTCCATAGGACTGGATAATGTATCTGGCTGTTTAATAAATAGTAGTAAACAAGCCCTGGTAGATCTGTTCCTTAAACTATTTAATCTAAGTTTATCTACTGACTTTGTCCCTGAGGTTTAGCTTATTGCATTGGTGATGATGTTTCATAAGGATGGCCCTACTACTGACTCCGGTAACTATAGACCCATCAACCTAATTAGTCTTATTTGTAAAGCCATCGAACATATTTTAAATGACCTAATCAAGTATGACATTAAAAATCTCTTCAGGCTAGACCTGCAGCAGTTTGGCTTTGTAAGTAAATATCTTATGCAATCATATGTTATTATCTGCTATATTTTTATAAGTGAATGTGTAAACCACAATGCCCATGTAAATGTCTTATGTGTAGAATGGTAGCAATTGTTCTGGAGCTTTTCTCCCCGGGCCTCCTCTGAAAACAGACAGCTCTGTCCAGTTGGACCTCCCTAGTAAAGAAATGTAAAATAAATAAATAAATAAATAAGTGGTCAGTCCTGTTTAATGAAACTGGTCAACTTCTTTGAGAGAGTAATATAAGCTGTTGACAATGGTCATGCATGTCCACATGACATACCTTGATCTGGCCAAAGTATTTGACAACATTCTCCATGCCTCCATCATTAGTAAAGTAAATACCTTACAAATAGATCCCTATATTGTAAGATGAGTAGCAAATTGGCTAAAGGACAGAATCCATATGGTGCCAGTGGTAGAAGTGCCATCAGAAAGTATGTCGCACAAGGCTCCAGGCTGGGACTGATCTCCAAATCATGAACTAAGACTTATGATTAACCAAATTTTTGGATGACAGCAAACTGGGAGCCATTGTCAAGTCACTCTCTGAAACTAAAACCCTTCAGCAGGAAGTTATCCTATTAAATACCCGATGTAGAAAAAATGAATTTAAATTAAATGCTAAAAAATGTACAATTGTCATCTCTGGTAGACAACCTCACTCCATGACATATTGCATTGACAATAACCCCCTACAAAATGAAAACATTGTTAGAGATCTTGGAATGTGAGTTGACAGTTCACTTTCCTTAGATGAACATATAATGATGATGTTCAGGAAGTCCTTCTACTTGGCATAACCAGTTACCAGGGGAATATCATCAAGATATAAAGAGGTTATTGTTCTGTTATACTCAGTATTGATTAGGCCAACCATTGAATACAATGCCCCGTGGAGATGTACTTCACTAGACATATCAAACAACTAGAAACATTTAGAGGTTCCTAACTAAGATGATCAGTGACTTAAACACTAAGCTGTCAGGAAAGACTGGAAACACTATCCCTATTTTCTGTATCTTACAGAATTTTGAGAGGAGATCTATGCAGTGCTTTGCCTTGCCTTCTGAGCCATGACAGACCTAATAATCCAGGACTTTTTGAATCTCCATAAAACAAAGAATCCCACAAATACTAGAAGCAGTGATCTAAATCTTCTGAAACAACTAAAATACAATTTAATGGAGAGATAAGTTCATTATACATCACCTTCCCCACCATTGGGATTGACTCCTATTACATATTAAGTAGTGGGTTATTTTATCTTCCTTCAGACAAGAACTGGATGATTGGATGGGTATTTTCAAATTCACCTCTGGCTTGACAGGCCTGGCCCTTCTTGAGAGAAGGGGCTTGGTCTGAGGGTGGGTATTGGCAAGGTATAACTAGCTGTACAACTCAGTCACCTTCTAATTCCTATGATGATTCCTATGATGACTTCAGTCAACAGGTGTTATAAATAAATAAATAAATGTGTACATACATACATACATACATACATACATACATGCATAAATACATAAATGAATACTCAATACCAGTGACTATCAGTTCTAAAAAATGTTTGTAAGGAATGATTGCCTTAAACAAGTTAATAGTGGTAGCTGTCCAAAATGTAGACAAATTAAGACATATTTCAAACAAAATGGTTAAAATATATTGCACATTTCATATCAATAGCTTAACAGCTAACTGCATCTGAAATGGAATTTTGTAGAAATATTTAGGAGAACTGCTAGAGAAATGGGATAGATTGCAAAACCTCTGCAATATAACACACAGGATTTCCTGCTTGCTTACCATAACGAATACTTGCTAACATTGTTGTTTCAGAGCAGTAAAATGAACTGCAAATGAGGCTTGATATGATCTAATGAAAAAACACTGAACAGTAGAGTCATTGCAAGGTAATGACAGTCCTCAGAAGTGGCATCCTCCCAAAATGATATCACCTGCATTTTCTTAAATGAATGCCAGTGCTCCACTCATGCCCAGTCAGCAACTGTCGATCATACCCCCAATAACTGACATCTGAGGAGCTGCCCCTTTCATTCTGTCTTAGTTATGGCTCTGATGAACAGATTTTTGCCACACATTGAAAGTGATAACCAGAGACTATTAGAATGGAAAATGGTGGAAAGGCTAGGTTGCTGATAGGCTAGCAGCAGATTTCTCCTGCTCTGTTACTCTAGTTTCATTTCTGACAGGAAATTATATTTCTAATTTATCCCAACTGATTTCTCTAAGTAGCTATTACTACTTTAACTTGTTCTGAAGGGTAATATAAAAAATATATATGTTATTATTTTCCTGTCAAATTTATATCTGGAAATTCTCTTCACTCATACTCCTAAAATGAGTCGCACAAAATCCTCACAGGACTTTTCTTTGAAAAAGGGCCTTCAGTCTGTTCTTAGTAACATGCTTTCTTTGAAAATGGACAAAATAGATAACAAATTAAATAACTTCAAACAAAAATGCTCAAAACAGATGGAATAAATACATGAGTCTTTAAAACAACAGAAAACTCAAATATCTGGACTAGAGGATACCTTAAATTATATGGAAGGGAGATTGCCTGAAGACGAAAATAATATTGAATTCCTATTGAAGCAAAATACTCTACTCTTGAACAAAATAGATCATTTGGAAAACAGTTCTCAGAGAAACAACATCTGTATCCTTGGTCTGTCTGAAAAATAAAAGGGGAAGCATGACAGACTTTTTAACACCACATAGATAGCACATAGATCCTTGTTTATCTCCTTCTCAAAAAAACAATCATCCACCAAGCTCTACTATTGTGAGATTTTTTTCATCACAAGATAAATGATTAAGCCTTAAAACAGCCTGGTCAAAATCTCCTGTCAAGATAGAACATAAAATAATAAAGGTTCAACAAGGATTATTCTGCTGCTGTGATGTCTAAGAGGAAATACTTTTTACCATTAATAAAAGAACTTAAGAAAAGACAGATTAAAGTTCAGTTGTTTTTCCTGCCAGACTCAAAATATTTTTTTCCTGATGAAATTAAATCCTTTGAAGATTTGGACACTGCTATGACATTCATGAAATCAAAAAATACAATAGATCAAATTGAAGTCATTGATTGGAATAATAGCTCCTTGAAAAGACAAGGTGAAATAAATGGTTGGAAAATTAGTGAAAAGAAAAATAAATTAAAAGAAAAGTGATTCTTTATCTAATTTCTTTAATGCTAGTTAACCTTAATATGCAGTTATATTATTATTTTTTACCATAAAAAACTTCACATGTTCTTCAAATAGTCCTAGTCACAAAGAATGAAACTTGAATGAACTCTTCATTAAGGTAATTAAGTTTTTTTTTTCTTTCTTTTTCGTTCTTCTTCTCTCTCTGATTAGATACTTAACTTCTATAATTATTTTATGCCTTCTTGTGACTATCACATATATTGCTTTTTGGATTAAACATGTAATTATTAATCCTTTTATTATTGTTATTATTATTATCATTTCATTAGTAATTAATTTGCATGCAAGTTTCTTTTACTTCTTTTCTTGTAAAGTTACTATTTCAATTTTATCTTAACAAATATTCATAGAGTAATTTAATAAATTAGCTTAGCATAATAACTATATTTTTTATGCCTAAAGTTCTACTTTTCAGCTTTTAGAAATAGTTTATCGATTATATATTGCTGGTGTTTTGTCTAGGGAATAAATGCATTTTTGTGGCAGAACATGTTTTCTCTTGTAGCTGTGGACATTTTAGAGGGCGATTGGCTTGCTGTACAGTGTTGTTGTTTGCATGTGTTTTCAGACTTTTTGTACTCTGAGATATCATGGTTGGTTTGTTTATCTTTTGTTGCTCTTGTTTGCTTAATGATAGTTTGGGGGTTTGAGGGTTAGATTTAACACCTAAGATTGTTGTTTCTTTTCTGAATTTTTGATTTTCTAGATTTATATTTGTTATTTTCTTACATTGGTGATTAGTGCAAGTCAGTGTGTTGTATTCTTGTAGCTGTCATTAGCATGGAGATTGGGAGTGCTTATCTTGATAGGCTGTAGCTCCTGTAGTAATGCGGTATAGGAAGGGGGAAAAATAATGAATGATAGTCTGCTTTAAATCTAAAGTGTGACCAAAGGCTCTTTCAAATCTGAATGCCAAGAGCTTGAGCACTTACTTTTTCTGATGTAGCTCAGCTTGTTCTCTTTTTTTTCTTTTTGTTAGATAGAATTCAGTTAAATTTCCCACAGAGGTTGCATGCATACTTGTATTGCAGTTTAGTGACTCAGATTGCAATGGGTTCCCAGCTGTCAATTGCTGGGATGTGGGTGGTTTTGATGTTTGACATTGAAGGTCGATAAGTTAGAGGCACTGTTCCACCGGACATAAAGATCTTTACAGTGTGATCAAGAAATAAAAAATAAAAAATGCAGGTTTATTCAACAGATTGTGCTTGGTCAAGAGATGAAGCCAAGAAAAAATGAAAAGGGAAAAGAAGTCTGAAGAAGGAATCGAGTAGATCAGGTCGGTGAGTTCTGTGCAAGAAGGTCAAGAGAGAGGGTGTACTAAGAGCAGCTGAATGCATTGAAAGTAGTTGGTGTGGATGGTCTTTCTAATTTGTAATTTATCTATTTTATTATTTTGATTTATAGTTATTGAAGCCTTAACACTCTACAAAATATTAAAAAGCACATATTAATAACTAGTCGTGCATTTACAATCAGTATAATAATCTTTTTCAGAAAATAAATTTAGTCTAGGACTTAAATACACCCATGAAACCAGGTGACATTAAAGGGATCTTTTGAAGGAGTTTTCAGTCTGTGATTCTTGATTATTGTAAGAATAGACGTGGAAAGACTGGGTGAGAGATCTATATGACCAATCAACAAGGTATTGTGGATAATAAGAACAGCACAGTCATGTTTCCTTCCAACAGACCATACAGTTATAATAATTCTTTATCAAATATTATTATTTTCATAGTTCTGTCATTTGGGTTTAATCTTTCAAGATTTGCACACATTTGATTTGATCATATGTGATAGATTCATTCTAACCACATACAAGAAAAGCATGTAAGGAATGTTCAGTCCATCTTTTGACCTGCACTGCTAATTTTTATGTTGTCTAGATTAATTATATTATTGAAACTATTTAATACAGAGGGTTTTTTTGTTCTGATTCTAGACTTGACTTTTGGTTGTCCTATAACTTGTGCATTCTGAGACTTTCATGCTTTCTGAATTCCTACTTTCTTAATTATTGAAGGCTATTCATTATGATTCAGACTGTATTGCTTGTAGCAGCAGCTTTCCATTAAAGATAAATAACTGGAGTCCCCAATATTAGGATACGTGCATTTTCTCATAGAATATTTGTGATAAGCAACATCAAAATATATTAAATTTGTTCTCATATATACATCATAAATCACAAATTTATATCACGTGCATACAAGAAACTTTCCTATTATCTAACAGTTCAAAGTAACCGGTTAAATATGCTTTGATAATTATTTTAGGATGTGGTGTAGTAATTATAATTGTCAAGCAAATTGTAGAAGCTACCTCTAGCATAGAATTAAAGGGACAGAGGATACTTTTATTTGTTCACATTCATCTATCCAGTTCAGATGATCAAGTTTATAGCCTTCTTGTAATATTTATGTTGTGGTAACAGATTTAATTTATTTCCACAATTCCTAAAGGTTCTAGTAGATTATGAATTAGTTTAGCTTTTGGGTGGATCATGGCACTAGACTATGTCATCAGATTTGCAAAACAACAGATCATATTTTAGATAAAGATGAAGCCATGCTCCAAAATTAATTTCTGCATATGAGATAACAGACCTATTTTATGAATCTTTGAACAGCACATAAATAATTCACCTTTATCACAAGAACGCACATAATCTAGTGGATTACTAATTTCTTCCTAGGCTAAAAAATCCTTCCCTTCCATAAATAAACTGAGGAACATTTCCAACTATTTCTGCATCAATATGTTTATAGAAATGATGAGTAGTTAGATATCATCACAAACCATTTATGTGTACTTTTAAGTGCCTGGTAAGAAATTTTGCAGATGCTTCTTGTATGTAGTTAAGTTGTGATGCTCAGCTGTGCCACAGCATGTACACAAAACATTTTTACAGGTGGTCTTTTTAGTGGCTGAGTAAATTTAGCAAGTGAAAAGAATACTGAATATCTTAATATTTCATAAGTCAGCACAGTGTCACTGAGAATAATTATGAGATATTTTACCCCATAAAGTTAGAGGAATGTTTTTCTGTTCTTTTCTTGAATAATTGATTTTGTGTTTTTCTCTTTCTGAAGTTATTTACTTCACAGATTTTTTACACGAAACGCATTTGTTGCAAGAAGACACAGACAGACTTAATACTAAATATTACACTGTGTTAACTAACTCTCATTATAATCAGATAAAAGTGGGGTAGCTATTTTGTGTAAAAAATCTATACATTTACCCAGTGTTATAAATATATATGATGATGACAAAGGGATGTTTTGTTCAGTAACTATATAAATCAAAAGAAAATGATACATCCTTATTAGTGTGTATTGTATACCTGATATAGGAGTTAAAACTGTTAAACACCAATTAGATCACATTATTTAACTCTTAAAAGGTAGTATTATACTGGCAGGAGATTTTAGTTGTATATTAAAGAATGAAGATTCTAATACTATTAGAAATTGAAGGATACCAGCATCAGCAAAAGCATTAATACATTTCATTGATTTATTTCAAATTAAAGATATTAATGAATTTTCAGACCCAGAATATCATTTTACTCACTTCTCACATAGATATGGATACCAATCAAGAATAGAAAAAGTATATGTTTCTAACAATTTAGCCATTGCACTAGGTAAGGTTAAAGTTGTCTCTTGTCCACTTTTTGATCATAATGTCATAATGTTTGATCTTATGTTAAATTGTAAAAATAATATTTCCATTAAAAGGATACCTGCTTATATAACCAACTTAAAGGATTTTAAAGAATTCTTCAATAAGGAAATTCAAACCTTTATTGAAATGAATTATACGGAAGATATATCAGAGATCTATTTGTAGGATGCCCTAAAAGCATATTAATATGGTAAATTTATGAGTTGGTATGCTCTAAAGAAAAAGCAATGGGACAAGGAATTGCTAGAGTTACAAGAAAAAAATAAGAAGTTAAAACTAGATATTCAAAAAAGAAATGATAACCTGACAAAAAAAATGAATAATTTACAAAGTAAATATTTAGAAATCTTAAATCATAAAAATATGATAACTTTGGAAAAGATTAAATTTATTAACCATTCTATAAATCCAAAATCCTTGCATAAATTTGCAACTAGAATGAAAATGCTTATTAAATCTAATCACATTAAAAATATATATTTCCTAATGGTAAAAAGGTTACTAAAATATAAGACATCTTAAGAGCACTTAGAAATCACCTTAATAAACTTAATCAACATAATCCAACAATGGATTCACAAGAAATAATTGCAATTTTCATTAGAAACCATACTAAAAATAAATTATCTGAGGATTAGATTAAATCATTTGATAGACCTGTATTAATGTCTGAACTTAAAAATCAAGTTAATAAACCAAAATCCAATAAAGATCCTGATAATGATGGCATAATACTAGAATTTTAGAAACTTATGCCTAAAGATGTGTTAAGTATCTTGGTCAAAGTTTTTTCCATAGTTAAGGGTCTAACAAAGGTTCCACCACCATGGAAATACACACATTTCCCTGATCTTAAAAGTTGATAAAAACCTAGTAGATTGTTTTTCTTATAGACAAATCTCACTATTAAATGTCAATTATAAAATATTTATGGCTATTCATGTTAGCAGAATTCAACAATTTCTTCCATTTGTGATTAATAATGATCAAACTGGATTCATAATAAATAAGAGTACTTATGATAACATTAAAAGAATATTAACCATAATTGATTATGCTAATACCACATAAGATAACTTCACATTAATAAGTTTAGACATTAATAGTGCTTTTGACTTAGTTAATTGAAAATACCTTTTCTTAGGCTTAGTGGAATGTAATTTTCAAATAATTTCTTACAACTTATTAATCTCTTTATGAAAAATACTTTGCTTACATAAAAATAGATTCATATATTTCAAAGTCATTTTTGATTTCTAAAGGAACTAGGCAGAGTTTCCCATTGTCACCACCACTCTTTACTTTAATTATGGAACCATTTGCAAATTATATAGGATTGAACTTAGATATCAAAAGTATACATATAAATAAGAATTTAAATTCCAAAATAAAGTTGTTTGCTGACATCCTTTTGACTTTAAATGATAATAACTGTTATGATAATGCTGTTTTTAATGCAATAGAAACCTTTCAGGTGAAATCTGGACTACGTTTTAATTAAAATAAAACAAAACAAAAATGTTACCTGTAAATTCTAACATATATGATATGGAAAAAATATTTTCTAACTATATTGTAGAAGACAAAAAATAACTATTTAGGGATAACTTTAACAGATAATATTACAAATATAAAAATTGTTAATTATAATAGTTTAGCTATTATAAAGAATCTTATTAATAAGTGGAATACTTTTTCACTATGGAAGAGAGACTTTCATTAATTAAAATTATTATTTTACCAACAACATTATGCATAATACAATGTCTATCTCTTTCTCCCCTAAAAATATAAAAGAGATTAATTCCTTAATCCTGAGATTTCTTTAGTATCCCAATAAACCTAGATTAGCTCTAAAGCATCATATAAGCAATTGGTCTTCTGGTGGCATTGGTTTAGCAGATTTAGAATTATATTCTTTATCATCAATCATTAAGATAATCTCTCTCTGGTAAATAATAATTATAGTACCAAGTGGAAAGAGATACATGAAGAATTTGGTAAAAATCCAACCATATGACAAATTTACATCATTATATAATATTAAACAATAATATTCTTTGGATGTTAAAAGATTATTTCTTAGACAGTTGAGACCAATTAAGCAATTCTTCTTATATTTCCATGATAATGACCACCTTCAGAAATGTTATTTACAAGGACCTAGAATATAAAGTATGTTTTTTTTACTGTTTCTTATAGCATATACTCAAAACAATATCTGTGCATTTAATTTGTTTACAATTATTATATTTAAGGAGAAAATGTTGATACATTGGTCTCAGCTGATGGATAGAAACTGCAGTCTATAGAGTATATAACAAAAATGTGATTTACATAAGGAAATGTGGTTAGGTATTCAAAATTGTAGACAATCAGTAGAATATAACATTAAATTATTGCAGCAAACAGTAAGAAATTCAGTTCCTAAGCTCATTGATCTTTTAATTATTTTGATGCATCAGAATATATTAGGGAATTTATATTTATCCAAAATATACAAAGGGGTCAAAAATATAACAAAATATTACAACAAACGCTATTGGGACTATTTCAAACTCATAAACAATAACTGTCCAAGTAAACATGATGAAAAATTCATATTATTATCTTAAAAACTACTTCCTCATGAAAGTGGAAATTATTCTCTTGGAAATTCATGCATGGAACTTTCATTACTACACATACAGTTGAATTAATGTATAAAACAGTAGGATGTTGGAGATGTAAGTTAAATGGTAAAGCTGATTGGCAGCATATCTTTTTGACTGTAATATTCTTAAACCATTCTGGGATAATATTAATTTTTGTATAGGCTTTATTCAATGATAAATTTACTTTAACCATGTCAGTGATTTTATTTAATATGCCAGCACCTGCTTGTGTCAAAGGAATAAACTACTTACTTTTATGGAGTATTTTAACAAAAGCAAGAAAAGTCATCACCAAGACCTGGAAAATTTAATCTACTCCAACCTTGAGAGAATTTATAAACATTGCAACCAATATTTGTCATTTACAACTTCTTACAATCAAGACAAGAACAACCAGAATCAGCACTTCTTACAACTCTTGGACAAAATTTAAAGAACTGCTAAATAAACAGTCACTAATACTTAAATAATAAATGCTAATTCTTTTGAATTTTTAGAATTTTTGCTGTCTAGTAGTCACCTCTATAAATAGTTGTTTTTGTTGTGTTTTGATAATACCAAGAAAAATTCAGGAGGCAGCATACATGGCCGGGCTACATAAAAAAATAATTTATTCATATGTTATAAGCACTTTCGGGTTGCTGCATGCAACACTTCATCAGGCAATTAAAAGTAAAACATTCAATACCAACTTTTAAAAGTAGGGATTACCAATCAGAGGTTCATAATGGTGCACATCAGAGAATGACGTTAAATAACAAATCCTAGAGCATGCACTTAAAACTTCTATACAAAAAAATACAAAAACATCATCACTAAGCATTTCTAAAAAAATGGTTCTTAGTACCTATCAGATTTCCCTCAGAATATATTTAAGCAAATCAAATCTTCAAAATTCTGTTTAACAACTAGTAGAAAAGCCTTAACATACCAAATATATGATGTGTGATAAACATAAAAAAAGATCATAAGATATACTTTTTAAATTACATAAGTTTACTCTTTTCTTGATAAAGTAAATGAATACCATTACCTGATGAACAAATCAGTAAATATTTGAATCAATCATCAGAGAGAACAATGAAGCTCTGAGCTTCCTGATAGGAATCAACTGATCACTGTAAGTTGTAAGATCACAAATACATGTGAGAGATGCAACTATATAGCCAAATTGGAGGCTGAACTCTCTCAACTCAGGACTGGCAAAACCAGACAGGAGGAGAAGGTAACCACACACACCATAAACCCAGTCTCACATAGAACTATCACAACTACAAATCAAACACATAAACACACAAAGACATACTCGGAGGCACTGATCAAAAATCTACTAAAACAGCAGAGGCCTCCAAAGCAGACACCCAAACAACTGCCACCTCATGACATAACACAAGCAACACATAGATCACAAAGTCAGTGTGCAAATCAGTCACAGCCCTTAAGGCCAAACACAATGCCAGACACACTTGTCATAGGTGACTCCATAGTCAGACACACTGACGTCCCACTCACCAGACTGAACAAGGAGAGGGTCACAGTAAGCTGCCTGTCGGGTGCTAGAATCTGCCACATAACACAAGCACTCAGGTCACTCCACAGCAAGTACAAGTATGACTCAGTCATTGTCAATGCCGGTGTTAATGACCTGAGACGTACCTCCCTGGACTACATGAAAAGAGACATAAAGGAGCTCTCAGATTATGTAGCCCAGGCTGGTATGACCCTGACCCTGAGCAGTATCCTACCTTCACCAAGAATGATGCCACAATACAGAGACAAAATGATCAGTTTTAATAATTGGCTTAATTTCTGGTGTCATAATGTCTGTCTGCCTGGAATGACATGCTTGACAAGCCACACTACTTCACAAGGGACGGCTTGCACCTGTCACCCCTGGGTTTCCGGATATTGGCAAAGGCTCTTGGCACCCCCATAGTGCCTTTTTTAGACAAGGCTCAAATTCTAAACCCACCGCCCTAGAAAACAATAATGGAAAAAAACTAAGGGTAATGCTGCTCAATGCCAGAAGTCTAAATCTCAAGATGCACACCCTCGAAGCCCTCCTCAGTATGGAGAACATCGATGTCTGTGCTGTGACTGAAACCTGGTTCAAGGCTCCTGAGAGCACCCCGGCACTATCAGGTTTTACCTCATATCATGCATTCCGGCTCCAAAACCCAGACCGTACCACAAAAGGAGGGGGTGTATCCATATTCATCAAGGATACCCACACCTCCAGGCTGGTGGCAACTCACGAAGCATCAGAGACCATTCAGGTGCAATTAACCATAGGCAAAACTGCTCTACAGTTTGTAGCATGTTACAGGCCACCCTCTCAAACTCAGGAACCCCACACAGCCTTCCTGAAGACACTGGAGAGTATAACTGTATCTCCAAACACCATCATATTGGGTGACTTTAACTACCCAAACATAGACTGGGAACATTACTCAAGCCCCAATACCCTAGCCCAAAGGTTCCTGGAGTTCATAAACTCAAATGCTATGGAACAACTTGTCACCATTCCCACAAGAGGTGAAAATATACTAGACCTGATCTTCACAAACATGGGGACAAAATGCTCCACACCGGAAGTATATCCCTCATTGGTGAGATCAGACCATAAACTAATCTCACTGGAGATCCACATCCCGCCCCCACCCCCACAAAAAAGACCACAGTGAAGAACTTCTCAAAAGCCAACTTCACACTTCTTAAGACTGGTGTGGTATCCTTCAAGGCCCCTGAGCCATTGGAAACCACAACCCACGTTGCTGAATCCCTTACAAATGCTTTCTATGAGCACCTCCAGGATTGCATGGATCAAGCAATCCCAAATAAAATCAAGACCCTTTCCACCAAAGGCAAGCACCCGATCTGGTGGACCCCAGCCATAAACAAACTTTACAACAAGAGGAGAAAGCTACTACAAGATAGAGCAAAATCCCTAAAAGGGAAGACATCTCTGATCAATACTAGTAAAAAACTACGATCACTCATAAAATCATCCAAGGCCAACTTTGAGAGAAAAATCGCCAAGGACTCAAAATACAATCATAAGGCCTTCTTTAGCTATGTTAGAAATCTGGGTGGAAACTCCCAGATATGCTCAGAATTAGTCCAAAATGATACAAAATCACTGAACCCACAGACATTGCAAACATACTGGCAGACAGGTTCAGTGAAAATTTCTCCCAAAGGAGAAATATCTATCCCAGCAGAATGTAGCCTCCCAATCATCTCAAATGCCCAGGTGAGAGCTGCTCTCTCTAAAGCTAAAAACACAGCATCAATGGGACCAGATGGTGTCCCCGGCTGTGTGCTACATGAACTCAATGAGGAACTAAACCCACACATAAGGCTGCTGTTTAATCTTAGCCTTACCACAGGATACATACCCAAAGAGTGGCGTATGGCAACTGTGGTCCCACTCCACAAAGGCGGTGCTTCTACAGACCCTGGTAATTACCACCCCATAAGCTTAACAAGCCTGGTCTGCAAAGCTATGGAGAGGATCATAATGGAACTCATAAATAAAGACATAGGGGACCTACAGACATTGGATCCTACCCAATTCGGCTTTGTCAAGGGCAGATCATGCCTCTTGAACTTGGTCGACTTTTTTGAAACAGTCACCAAGGCCATTGATGAGGGTAAGGCAGTTCACACAGCCTACCTTGACCTTGCAAAAGCTTTCAACACAATACCCCACTCGGGTATCATAGAAAAGCTCACCAGCTTAAATGTAAACCCATATGTCACAAGATGGGTTGCAAACTGGCTCAAGGACAGAACCCACAGGGTTAGAGTTGCTGGTGCCATGTCAGACTCAAGCTGGTCACAAGCGGTGTCCCACAGGGCTCAGTCCTGGGCCCCTCTTGTTCGGCATCTACTTTTCAGAAGTGCAGGCAAACATAGGAGGATTGTGGCTGACAAAGTTTGCAGATGACTGCAAACTGGGCGCCATAGTTGAAAATCCATCAGACACAGATATCCTTCAGAGAGGTCTCATATAAACGGATAACTGGTGCCAGAGCCATGGCCTTAAGCTAAACGCCAAAAAATGTATAGTCATACCCTTTGGTAAAAACAAGGTAACCCCATGTTACCACATAGGTGGCAATCCATTAAGCACAGAAGAGGTTATCAGGGACCTGGGGACCCAAGTTGACAGTAACCTTTCTTTTGACACTCGCATTGCCAAAGTGGTTAGGAGGACCTTCTACATTGCCCATCTGATTATGAAGGGATTCGCATCCAGATCAAGGGAGGTCATTGTTCCCCTGTACTCTTCACTTATCAGACCAATGATTGAGTACAATGCCCCATTCGGAATGTATCTTACCCGACACCTGCAGCAATTGGAAAGACCCCAAAAGTTCTTCACCAAAAGGATAAAGGGGCTCAAAAATATGCCATATGCTGCCCGACTGAAGAAACTCAAGCTCTATTCAGTCGCATACCGTCTGCTCAGAGGTGACCTGTGCCTGACATACAAGGCTTTGTCCAACCCAGAATTAATGGACATGCTCCACCTCAAAAAATCCAAATCCACCAGAGCCACAAGAGCAAGAGACTTAAACCTCAACACGGATATAAATAGGACATGCTGGAGGGACAGATTCATCACCCAGAGACTCCCTATGCTGTGGAACAGAATCCTGGTCTATGTGAGACAGAGCACCTCGCTGGCTCTGTTCAAGAGGAATCTTGACCAG
Organism: Protopterus annectens; assembly: GCF_019279795.1. Classification (NCBI taxonomy): domain Eukaryota; kingdom Metazoa; phylum Chordata; order Ceratodontiformes; family Protopteridae; genus Protopterus; species Protopterus annectens. The sequence continues at coordinate 427,293,366 of NC_056725.1, forward strand.
TGGATGGGAGATCGTAGGTTTACCCCGGGGATTATCTCTGTATCACTGCTGGACAGAGGCACGGCAAACTAATGGGTATAGTATTCTTCAACCTAAGGGGTGGTGAAAGCCACACAACTCTGGCTAGGCTTATAAATGCCCTAGGGCAGATAGCCTAGTATGAACCTATGAACCTATGAAACTATGTGACTAAATCAAAGATAGCATAAAAGTACATCAGTGATGATCATAGTCAAAAATGAACACAACGGTATTGCATGTGACTAAACCCAAAATTAAAAAGTACATGTCATGAGAAATAAAAATATGTAATATAAAAAATAAAATAATAAAAAATAAAAAACGAACCCTGTATATTCTACCTAAAAGCATCACTAAGCATGGTAACAAATAAACTATAACTGAACACATAAAATATGCACAGTAATGTGCAAAACAAACAAAAAACAACCTAAACTGCTAATATATATAATACAACAGGTGTGTCCATACAAAATCCTCACATATAATAGTATATGACAAGGGTATATAAATGGAGAGATTAATCCACAGTATATAACAATCAAATAGATGATATTTAAAAAAAAGTCTAAACAGCAAGAAAAAATATGTACATAGGTACATATATGAATAAAACTTAATGGGCAAAAGGCCTGTCAATCAAAAAAGGTTTTAGAGAAATACTATCATTTAGTCCATGCAACCTATCAGCCTGTAGTCTAATAATTAATTTCTGTTCAGCTTGTTCAATTTTATTATTAATATTACCAAGTTTATTGTTCGTACTAATAATCTCTAAAACTAAAAATGTAAAAGAATGCTAGGAACTGGTCTCCCCAACATGTTTGGCTGTTGCTACAGTGATATCCCCCTTGTTAATTTTATAAATATGTTCACAAACTCTTTCTCTTAAAGTTCTATTAGTTTTTCCAACATAAAATTTGGGACAAGCTACCCAAAAAGCTAAGTATATGAAACCATGTGTAGAACAATTGGCATAATGTGATAATGTGTACTTTTTGTTCGTGCTAGAATGCATAAAAGAACAACAATTTGCCATGTAAGGGCGCATATTCTAATGCCTACAACTAAATGTGCCCTGTCTATTAGATTTAATGGGGCAATTACCCATGTCAGTATGATAACATAATCTGCATTTTAGGGATTTACAATTTCTATAGGCTACTCAGGGATGATCTCCAACTATTCTATATAAATCATCATCAGAAGTTAATATATGCCAGTTTTATTAATAATATTTATTATACTCTTATTATCAGAAGTATAAGAAAAGAGTATCCTACAAACTTTCTTATTGTTGTCTAAAGCAGATGTATGATTTTCCCTTCGCAGACCATCAGAAAAATATGGTTTAGCCATTCCATGACTATTGTTAGTAACCATAGATAAATATTTATCACATAGTTACTAGAGTAACCTCTATGTGACAGGTTATTTGATAAGCTTCTAGCAGAGTTGCTTAAAGCAACAGCATCACTAGTCAAATGTTAGTGCGCAAAAATTGTGCTTCCACAATATTTTCAAAGATGTGATTGGAGTACATACTGCTTCTTTCTAACAGACTGTTTTTCCAGCAATTCTTTCTATAAATATCTGTACCAATGAAGCCATTAATAAAATATAATGAGACATCAAGAAAATGAATACGTTGATTAGAAGCTTGCATAGTAAATTTCAGAATGGTAGTGGTGGTTTTGATATAATGTAAAAAGTCATTGAAGGTAGACCTATCTCCTTCCCAGATGACAAAAATATTATTTATAAAATGCTTATAATAATAGATGTGTTTCTTGAACATCTCATTGCCTACTACAAATCTGGTCTCCCAGTAAGCCATTATAATGTTGGGGTAGGATTTAGCACACAACGTGCCTATTGCTACCCCTGTTTTCTGTAGAAGAAAATTCATTGTTAAAAATAAAAAACATTAAACAGTCAAAGGAACAAACAGTGCACTAACCACTAGTAATCTCGAAAAGCACTGTAATGAGAAAAGCAGTGCACCGGACAGCTCAGGAACAAAAATCAAAGTTTATTGACATAAAACGTAACGAGTATGACAAACACATTTTTCGTCTACAATTCAGACTTCATCAGACAAATAAATAACAATTCAAACTCGTAATTTATATGAAATGAGATAAAACAATTAATTCAAACCACCCAATAGGGAAACTTGCTCATGAATACTTAATGACATACAACTTTTTGATTTTGAAACACCATTCCTCTAAACGAAAGCAATAAATATCTCCAAAAAATAATGCTTTAACCTACATATTTAAAGGATGTGCATGATTCTAAATCAACTCATATGAATATAATTAACTCCTATATAATCTCTTAGAAAACTAAAGAACAAAGATTAGAATAAACATGACAACTTTTTTCCAAACAATTGTACAACAACACCCTCTAGAGGTCTTCGTGAAAATGACAACTAAAATAACAAAAATAAAATTCATGCTTCAGATGAAACCTATATCTTGATAAAATTGAGAGAACATCAAAATACGGATCACTGTATCTAAAGATAATATCTTGAAAAATCTATTAAAAAATATATATATATAAAAAATCGTATGACAATGTATAAATAATTAAATATAAATATATTTGGTTATAACATTTACAAAGTGTGTAAAATATGTAATATGCAAATATATAAAAATATGCATATATAAAAAGTACATAAAAATATATACTTGAATAAATACAACTATAAATATAAATATAGATATAAATATAATCATAAATATAAATATAAATATTTATATATATATATATATATATATATATACACTTAAAAACTAAATTGATATATATTCTATAGTCTAGCTGCTCTCATCTTTAAAACTGGCATAAGGGAAACAGTATCATTTAATCCAGGAAACCTATTAGCTTCTAGGATCATTTGCCAGTAAAGTTCACGATACTCTATCCTAGTTTCCCATAGCCCACCCCTTTCATCTTGCTGTACCTCTTCAATAATAAAAAATGAAAATTTTGCTAGGGAACAGGTTATCGTATGTTTGTAAAGTGCATTAGTACGTTTTCTATTTTTAATATCATTCATATGTTCATATATTCTTCTCTTGATCCTCCTTTCAGTCTTCCCTACATAGAAACAAAAGCAAGTCTTACAATAAGCAATATATACAACTCTAAAGGAGTCACAGATACTATGTGTTCTACTAATAATTTCCATTCCCCTAGCCTCAACGTATAAACTACTTTTATCAGCCATCAAAAGACATTGGGGACACATTTTGCATGGAAAGGTGCCATTGGCTTTCTTAGTTTTCTTATTTTCTATCTGTGAGGGTGTCAACCAGTCCTTTACATTACGTTCTCTTCTAAAAATAGTTCTAAAAGTAGTATTCTCAAAGTTAAGATCACTAATTTTCATAAAATTATTCCATTCTCTGTTAAGGAACTTCTGGATAGTCATGGCATCTCCATTGAAATCGGTGATGAAAGCACTATTAAAATTGTTACTGTCTTTTATAAAAGGTTTCACCAACTCAGCTGAATTATTGGTTTCAGGTATCTCATTGGACCTATCATCCTTACCAAGAATAGGATAAAATCTATCATTCTTCTTTTCAAAAATTTCATCTTTGATTTTCAAAATAAATTCTAAAGGATAACCTCGTTCTAAAAACAAATGGGTCAGGAAATCACATTCTACAACAAAATCTGAGTCATCAGAAGTCATTCTCGAAATCCTTACAAATTGACCTTTTACTATACTTCTTTTTTGATGGATGGGATGTCCACTGGTAAAATGTAAGTAACTATTAGAAAAAGTTTTCTTCCTAAACACTTTAGATTTAAAATGATTGTAATCTTTAATTAAGGTAATATCTAAAAAATTAATAGAATGGATGGGAACTAATTTCATGGGTGAACTTCAAAAATTCAGAGGTGTTGTTAATATACATAATAAAATCATCTAACTTCTCTCTGGAATCATTCCAAAATATAACAATATCATCCAAATAACGTTTGTAAAGACACCAACAGTCTTTGTATGGACTATGGCAAATAAAATTCCTTTCCCATGTGTTCAAAACCAAATTAGCAAAAATGGGGGCACATCTTGCCCCCATCGCTACACCACTCTTCTGTCTGAAAAATTCCACTTGAAAGAAGATATAATTATGTTTTAAAACTAGTTCCATCATTACCATACAAATATATATCTCATCATCATTTAGATCACCAGAAAATCTAATAACTTCTTCAAACCAGTTAAGACCAATATCATGGGGTATGGAGTCGAACAAATCAACTACATCAATCGTTACAAAAATAAGATCATTATTAAATAGGTTACCCTTCACCGAATGGAGCAAATCCCAGGAATCCTTTAGATAGGACCATTCTTTCATCATACTTTTCTTCAATTTGATGTCAATATATCTAGCTAAAGTGGAAGTCACTGAACCTTCAGATGCAACAATCGGTCTTAATGGTGGATCCAAAATCTGTTTATGTACTTTAGGGATCCCAAAAATGGAAGGAATTCTGGGTTTGTCATTGTTCAAAAACCTAAACAGCTCCATATCAATGAAACCTTCTAAAACTAAATCATATAGCGTAGAAAATATTTTCTTATAACCAATATATATTTCATTTTTAGAAATAGACTCATACTTTAACTCATCAAGTAAAAGATTTAACATTTTGGCTTCATAACTAATATTATTCATAAAAACAATCCCACCCCCTTTATCTGGCTTCATAACTCTTAAGGTAGGGTTTCCTTTTAGTGTTAGAAGTAATTCATACTCAGAATTGGAAAGGTTAGATAGAAATCTATTGCTCTTAATACCTAGTCTCAGTTCTTTCTCGAGTAGGGTTTCAAAATTCTTTAGTTGAGCGTGAATATTTGTATATATATAGTACTTGGAATAGATTGGCGGGATTGTTTTTATGAATAATATTAGTTATGAAGCCAAAATGTTAAATCTTTTACTTGATGAGTTAAAGTATGAGTCTGTTTCTAAAAATGAAATATATTTTGGTTATAAGAAAATATTTTCTACGCTATATGATTTAGTTTTAGAAGGTTTCATTGATATGGAGCTGTTTAGGTTTTTGAACAATGACAGACCCAGAATTCCTTCCATTTTTGGGATCCCTAAGTACATAAACAGATTTTGGATCCACCATTAAGACCGATTGTTGCATCTGAAGGTTCAGTGACTTCCACTTTAGCTAGATATATTGATATCAAATTGAAGAAAAGTATGATGAAAGGATGGTCCTATCTAATGGATTCCTGGGATTTGCTCCATTCAGTGAAGGATAACCTATTTAATAATGATCTTATTTTTGTAATGATTGATGCAGTTGATTTGTTCGGCTCCATACCCCATTATATTGGTCTTAACTGGTTTGAAGAAGCTATTAGATTTTCTGGTGATCTAAATGATGATGAGATATATATTTGTATGGTAATGATGGAACTAGTTTTAAAACATAATTATATCTTCTTTCAAGGGGAATTTTTCAGACAGAAGAGTGGTGTAGCGATGGGGGCAAGATGTGCCCTCATTTTTGCTAATTTGGTTTTGAACACATGGGAAAGTATTTGCCATAGTCCATACAAAGACTGTTGGTGTCTTTACAAATGTTATTTGGACGATATTGTTATATTTTGGAATGATTCCAGAGAGAAGTTAGATGATTTTATTATGTATATTAACAACACCTATGATTTTTTGAAGTTCACCCATGAAATTAGTTCCCATCCATTCTATTAATTTTTTAGATATTACCTTAATTAAAGATTACAATCATTTTAAATCTAAAGTGTTTAGGAAGAAAACTTTTTCTAATAGTTACTTACATTTTACCAGTGGACATCCCATACATCAAAAAAGAAGTATAGTAAAAGGTCAATTTGTAAGGATTTTGAGAATGACTTCTGATGACTCAGATTATGTTGTAGAATGTGATTTCCTGACCCATTTGTTTTTAGAACGAGGTTATCCTTTAGAATTTATTTTGAAAATCAAAGATGAAATTTTTGAAAAGAGGAATGATAGATGTTATCCTATTCTTGGTAAGGCTGATAGGTCCAATGAGATACCTGAAACCAATAATTCAGCTGAGTTGGTGAAACCTTTTATAAAAGACAGTAACAATTTTAATAGTGCTTTCATCACCGATTTCAGTGGAGATGCCATCACTATCCAGAAGGTCCTTAACAGAGAATGGAATAATTTTATGAAAATTAGTGATCTTAACTTTGAGAATACTACTTTTAGAACTATTTTTAGAAGAGGACGTAACCTTAGGGACTGGTTGACACCCTCACAGATAGGAAATAAGAAAACTAAGAAAGCCAATGGCACCTTTCCATGCAAAATGTGTCCCCAATGTCCTTGGATGGCTGATAAAAGTAGTTTATGCATTGAGGCTAGGGGAATGGAAATTATTAGTAGAACACATAGTACCTGTGACTCCTTTGGAGTTGTATATATTGCTTATTGTAAGATTTGCTTTAGTTTTTATGTAGGGAAGACTGAAAGGAGGATCAGGAGAAGAATATATGAACATATGAATGATATTAAAAATAGAAAACTTACTAATGCACTTTACAAACATACGATAACCTGTTCCCTAGCAAAATTTTCATTTTTTATTATTGAAGAGGTACAGCAAGATGAAAGGGGTGGGCTATGGGAAACTAGGATAGAGTATCGTGAACTTTGCTGGCAACTGATTCTAGAAGCTAATAGGTTTCCTGGATTAAATGATACTGTTTCCCTTATGCCAGTTTTAAAGATGAGAGCAGCTAGACTATAGAATATATATCAATTAAGTTTTTAAGTGTGTATATATATATATATATATATATATATATATATATATATATATATTTATATTTATGATTATATTTATATTTATAGTTGTATTTATTCAAGTATATATTTTTTATGTACTTTTTTATATATGCATATTTTTATATATTTGCATATTACATATTTTACACACTTTGTAAATGTTATAACCAAATATATTTATATGTAATTATTTATACATTGTTATACGATTTTTTATATATATATTTTCAATAGATTTTTCAAGATATTATTTTTAGATACAGCGATCCGTATTTTGATGTTCTCTCAATTTTGTCGAGATATAGGTTTCATCTGAAGCATGAATTTTATTTTTGTTATTTTAGTTGTCATTTTCACGAAGACCTCTAGAGGGTGTTGTTGTACAATTGTTTGGAAAAAAGTTGTCATGTTTATTCTAATCTTTGTTCTTTAGTTTTCTAAGAGATTATATAGGAGTTAATTATATTCATATGAGTTGATTTAGAATCATGCACATCCTTTAAATATGTAGGTTAAAGCATTATTTTTTGGAGATATTTATTGCTTTCGTTTAGAGGAATGGTGTTTCAAAATCAAAAAGTTGCATGTCATTAAGTATTCATGAGCAAGTTTCCCTATTGGGTGGTTTGAATTAATTGTTTTATCTCATTTCATATAAATTACGAGTTTGAATTGTTATTTATTTGTCTGACGAAGTCTGAATTGTAGACGAAAAACGTGTTTGTCATACTTGTTACGTTTTATGTCAAAAAATAAAAACATTGTTTTCCAAAATTAATTCCAAGAACATACAAAGAGTACTAATAAAGCCTGTTGAATAAGTGGTATGTTGTTGCAAATATTTCTTGTTTTGATAATAGACTGCTTATTTAATTACCTAATTTCTATATATATCTTAAATGTTATAATTTGTTATCTGATTGTCAACATGTTAATAAAAATATCTGAGGAAAAAAAAGAATAGAAAATAGTAAGTGGATACAATTACTTTAAGATATAACAAGGTACCTGGTAAAGACATGTAAGTCATTTAAAGAATGTTTCTGAAGAAGATGAACTATTACTCTGACAGAAATCTAGTGATAAAGATTCAATTAATATGCATGAAGGTAATAATACAGATGTGATGACTGCTGCTTCCTATGCAGTGGCATTAACCAACAGATTTGTGGTCACAATATCTTTGTATAACCTGATCAGTCACAGGAAATTTTTGATGAGCAAGTCCATTCCCAAAGGGAATGATGTACCAGTGCTGTACTTCAGGAGATGACAGAATATTAGTCCCAGCCAGTTCAAGAATATGAGAAACATGCACTGTCACATTCCTAGAAGGATGGCAAATTAGATACTAAAGCACAGAGAAATAAACATCTGATATAGACATTGATGTCACAGTATCTCAAATGGAAATACCCCAGAATAATTTAACTTGATTACTCTTTCTCTAAAGTTTCAAAATAGGTACTATCCTGGCAATCTGCAATGCTTTCCTCAGAAGCTATTGCTATACGCGAAGTCCATTTTTGAACAATAAATGTACATTTTTGAATTATTAGTATGCATAAACACTTTAAAGGCCATCATCATTACTGCATGATATTCTTACTAAATCTGTGACGTGACTGGGATTCAAGATTTTTTTAGAGGCAATAATGTCAACCTGAAAGAAATGGGAATATGTTATGATAACTAATGTGGGTTCAGGATTACTATACAAACTTAATAACATTTATTCCTGCTGAGTGATGCATGCATTTAAAAAATACTGAACACATATCATTAATTACATCTGTTCATGTAAAGGTTTGTTATTTTCTTAACCTAGGACAAAATGTACAAGCGAAAGAATGCTGTGTCTACATTCTCCCAGGCACAGTGATATATATTCAGAATGACTGAGTATGCAATCCTTGTGACACATAAAGATGCAGTGCATAGCAGATCCAAGTCTCCATGCTTTTATTTATGTTTTACTCTGAGTGCATGGCCATGACAAATATGCAATGAATTTCATCCATTCAAATAAAGACCAACTAATAACAGTAGCTGTGGACAGTCATATTAGAAGCCAAAGTACTATAAATATAAGAAATAAACAGTGCACATTCCAGAAAAGATGGATGTGGTAAGGATAAGCAAATAGGGTTCTGATAGAAAGGTGGGGAGGGTCCTGACATCTACAAAGTAGTAGAGGGGGTTAAAGACAGCAGCGAAAGTGCAAGCTGATTATAACATTAAAACAGACTTTGAATAAAAAGAAAGGAGCAGAAAAAAGGAGAAGAATTGTATCTAAATGCTTGAATGGTCACAATTGATGTCTGCTTTATGTTGCAGAACCTAAGGGTTTGTACAGAAAACATATTTTACAACTGTCCTTTCACTTGTCCCTATTTTGGAGGAACATTCCTATATTCAGGGCTGTTTTAGGATGCCCTTATTTTGGGAGGTATTCTGAATCCCCCTCATCACACATGATTTTTGAAACTGTCCAGTACACAGGAAACCAAACTACATGACCAATATACTAATGGCAACATTAATTCAAAGAAAGAGAAAACATCTTACAGCTTCCTTTTTCCGAAGCAAAAATAAATGATATTTGTGATACAGTTTACAGATTTTATACTGTCTCTTTTATAATGTGCTTATTATTTTCAATCACTTTTTACACTCTCTGCTTTTTTAAACATGTTTCTGTGTGGTATCCCACATTCCTAATGGAAGCAGGAAGAGTTATGTGCTATTTGGTATTCAAATTTTATACTAATTAAATGCACAGATTTTTAGCTGGATTTCCTAGATTTCAAGGGCCTTTGTTCCTATTTTCAATGTCTGCAGGTTCAGAGGTATGATGTTGTCCAACAACATATCTGTCATTAAGAAGCAGTGTAGAAGAAAATTAAAATCTGCATAAACACTGTAGCTGTAGCTGTATCGGCAGTTAGTCCTCCTCTTGCAAGTAGAAAGGCATGTGTGCATGGGTGTGTGCACATATGTGCATGCATGTGTGTGTGTGTGTGTGTGTGTGTGTGTGTGTGTGTGTGTGTGTGTGTGTGTGTGTGTGTGTGTGTGTGTGTGTGTGCATGTTTGTGTGTGTGTGCACGTGTGTTTGTATGCGTGTGTGTGTGTGTGTGTGTGTGTGTGTGTGTGTGTGTGTGTGTGTGTGTGTCTGTGTGTGTGCGCCTGTGTGTGTGTGTGTGTTTTTGTGTGTGTATCCTATGATGAAATGGTGTCTTATTCAAGATTAGCTTTCTGCCTTATGTGCATAGAGTTTCATGATAGAGTCTAGGTCCCTTAAAGCCCTAAACAGGATAAAGTTGTATCCGAAAATATGAATGTATATGGTATAAGTTTACGTTATGAGAATGTTGACTGCTTAGTTAAAACCGAACAATTGTGAATATAAAAAATAAACAAATGACAATCCTGGGTATTATGGGGACTATGACACCCATACATCTAGTGCAGGATTGTCACAGCTACATCCTCTGTCTAAATGTAACCACTTATGAGATTGTACAATTTAGCAGGAAATTGTGAAAACCAAAGATTTGGGCCTTTGAAGAAGAATTCATTATTCTGATAGTTGACAACTGGACTGTGGATTGTGGCCACATTGTTAAAAATGTTCAAAACTTAATTACGTAGACAGTAAGTTGAAAATTTCCACATTATAAAGTTGGGTTTATGCATTTCATTGAATTTTCAGTTTTGTTGAAAAATGAATGGGCTATCATGTGCTATCCATTTTTATTTCATCAAAAGCAGTGTCTTGCTTTAGACCAAGATCAGTGAACAGTGGGATTAAAGAGGTTTCTCCATAACTGCATGGTCAGGCAGTCTCTCGGTTAGAGTATTTAGAGTTTGAGCAAGGTGTGAGGATGCACTATTTTTAATTACCTTTTTGATACATGAGGTAGGTGAACAGTGGGGTTAATGACGTTAATCCTTAGTATCACTGTTGTATAACCTCAGAATAAGTATGTAGGGATGCAGAGATGAGGAAGATGAGAATAATGCATTTTATTGCTGTTTTAAAGGATCACTAAACTGACAAGTTATTTTAAATGGCATAGGATCCAAAAAAAGCTTATTTTGTGAAATGCAAACTCAGTGAGTCACACAATCAGCAAACTCTAAATGCTAGGCCTGCTGTCTTACACAGTGATGCAACTGAAAAAGCAGGAATTCATACAGTTGATCATGGGGTGTTACTAACAGAAATTTTATGGGGCCAGAGGGTGACATACATACACATAAACATATATAAATAAATGGGTGCTGGAGGATGCTGAATGCTAGGGAGCAGATGTCCAGAAGAGCATTCAGTAACCTGAAAACAATATATTTAAGTCTTTTTATTTATTTATTTTTTTTTACTATGATGAAAGCAGAATATTTGTGATATGACCTGTATGCAGTGTAAATTAGAGGTAAACTACAGTTGTTTCTGGGTCTATATTGAATGATCAAACTTTCAAAAATTCGACTGTCATATGGTCGACACCATATGATTGAATTTTTGAAATTTTGAAAGTTTTAATGGAGATCTCTGTACAGAGCGGAATGGGAAGATTTCCCTTTTCTGCACTATAGTGCGATCTCAGAGTTGGTATATTTAAACAGCAGGGAGGATATGGGGGCACACCCCTCACATGGAGGGTGCAGGGGGACTAGCCCCCTGCTTAAAACTTTCAAGTAGGTTATTTGTGTAGTTTATTTTTTTCATTAGATTTTTGAACTTTTAAAAGTTTGATTATATGGTGTTGACCATATGACACTCAAACTTTTGAAAAATTGATTATCTAATATAGACCCAAAATTTCATACTGAAACTAATGTCTGTCTTTATACAATTCAAAAGCCTGTATAAGACAGATATTTTGACTTGGATGCATGGTCTTTCAGCGTACCTTTCACACAGATTGTCAATGTTCCAGGAACTGGAATGACTATGGAAAAGGAGGAGGGAGGTATTAACATGTAACATTAGTAAAATACCCTGGCTTCTGTGTGATATTTTAGCACTACAGTACTGAAAATGCATAGTGGTAAACAACAATTGTACTTACTGAATAGCAATGACTCAGTGATTTCATTCAGTTTCTTGCTGTAGTCTTGGCAGTCATTCAGTACTTTATTTTGCAAATTTAGAAATAGTCAAGCCATATACCTTGACTATTTCTAAATTCGCAATATAAAGTAAACAATGAGCTGTCAGGACTAAGGTCAGAAATAGACTGAAACTAATGAAGCCATGCTTCTGCTTTGTCTGGCATGTCATAGTATGCTGGTGACAATAAGCACTGATTTCTGAAATTGATTAAAAGAAACACGGACACACATATATGCACATGGGCACATGCATATACATAAATACACACACATGTACAGACACACATACACACACACACACACACACACACACACACACACACACACACACACACACACACACACACACACAAAAACACAAACACACACACATACACACACACACACACACACACACACATGTGTGTGTGTGCAGATCTGCACAAACAAAGGCTTTTGCTGCCTTAATATGAATTGCTTACATACCTACTGGTATTTCAAGTACAGAAAATAATTATGGAATATAGCCAAAACTTGCATGTAAATATATTAGGTTATAGAAATGTCAAGCTTTGGATAATCCAAAATTGCAGCAACAGAAACAATGCCATTATTGCAGTTTCACATGATTTTGTTTATGGAAATAGTAATGAGAGTTTCAGTGCTGTGACTCCAGTCCAACAAAACCACAGACACATTTGGAAAGAGATACAATTGATCCAAATGCATAGACAACTGTTGAATAATTAAACTTTCAAAGAGACTGGCATAGGGTGACAAAAAAGCAATATACTGATAATTACTAAATATCAGGAGATTTTTGTATAGTCCTGTCACTGATGCAGACAAATCACCCAGATGGAGACTATAGCAGATCTCAAAAGGTCAAACTATATCACAACCCGTAGTTCTATATCATTAACAATTGCCATCTTCAACATGACAACTTATCTATATAAACAATGGAAAAACTTTACAAGACTCAAGAGCATCACTAATAATTGATGCACTCTCCAAATAATCAGAAATAATATCTTTTCTGTCCCCATTATCAAATACACTTCAGAAATTATATTTCAACATTTGATGGACAGAAGATCATCCCTGACTCACAACATGACTTCAGACCTGTACATGGAATGGGCACTGCCTTATTAGATACTTTTCAGTTCATGCATGGTAAACTAAACCTAGGTAATGTAGAAGGTCACTTTTTATAGACGTGTCAAAGGAATTTTTATACTGTAGTGTTGTTGCTTAACTGCAAGAGGTTATCTGGTTCAGTTCTTGGCTGGGGTGCCTTCTGTGTGGAGTCTGCATGTCTTTGCTGTGTTACCATGGGGTTTCTCTAGGTACCCAGTTTACTCCCGCATTCCAAAGACATGCAATAGGCAGATTGGACAGTCTAAACTGACCATAGGTGTTAATGAACCAGTATAATATGGAAGAACAACCATGCTAGAGACAGTCACCTGGTGGTGTGAACATTTGCTCTAGATGATGGTCATTGCTAATGTGATACCCCAATCCCTTATGCAAAAATAGAAGAAAGGGGGTTATAGATGAATGGATAGAGGAGACCTATTTTACAGATTCCAAAGCTTATTGTTTTTACCATGGAATTGTTACTTGCTCTACAGTATAGTGGCTTGGTTCTCTGTCTGGTCAAGGATAAGTGACTGTCTTGTAGCTTGTAGAATTTGGTTTTGAGTAAACCATCTAGCATCTGTTATATATTTCATCATGGAGTGCCATGGTTTACTTAATGCGTGCATTAAGGGTGGACAGTTATCCACAAGATGGTGGCTATTTCTACAGATATAATACAATGTCAATGATGTGAGGGTGTGAAGGCTTCTTAGCATGATTCACACACTTTTGTTGGCATTTGTAAATCTTTTATCACTTGATAGTTGTTGATTATCAGCTGTAGACTTTAAGTTTTGGTAAAAAGGGCAGGAGTTGCATAATTAGTAAATTTATCATAGGATAACTATAAATTTCAGAGAGGATCTTCAGTTTACATATAGCATGTATTTAAGATGTAGACGGAACCTAGAACACCTTGCAAAAACATGTACAGAGAAAATTTGGAAGGTTTCCACAGAAGGGTCCACAGCTAAAAAGTGAATTGAAGAACTAAGCATTGCAGTGTAACAAAGCCAGTCACTATGCCACTGTCAAAACTTTTAAAGATAACAAGATCAGCTAATAATAATTCCCCACTAAACTTGCATCTTTTAGCTCCGTAAATTACAGCTTACTTTGTTTGATTTAAGTATTCTGTCTGACACAAAACCATACTGAGTAGCAGTGTAGAAGGATGACGCTCTAACTGGGGTTTGATTAGCAGACTGAAAGAGCCAGGCACTGAGGAAAAAGGAGTGAGGTGGTATGGTCTGCTCACCTCTTCTAGATGAATAGGTTGTTGCTACTCAGTTCATTTCTCATTTAATTTTATGAAAATGTTATTTAAATAATTGTCTATACAATGCCATTGGGCTGGGCTCCTGCCCTCAAAAACAAAGGAGCCATTGCATCTGGAATTTTAATGAAAAAATCTATTTTTAATGTTACTTTTTATGTCTCAGCAAATAGAATGAAAATGTTACTTTTTTATAGAAGCACATATTAGTTTTAAGCTGGAAATCATACCAACATTATGTATTTGTTTTTGATAGCTTTTGTTTATGAAGGCACATATTTGTTTTTAGTTGATTGTTTTGTAAAAGCTGAACTCAATTTACTAGACCATTCTGGTCTAAATTCCAGTCTAATTTCAAATAGTATCTCTCTGCTGCTTCAAGATATTCTTATACAATCTGCAGGACAAGACTCCTTCATAATCTCACTTTCATTTTGGTTTGCACATTCTAATAACCTTCAGTGAAAGTTCGCAGCAGAATCTGAAATATGGACATGGATCTCAGAGAATGTAAAATATGCGTTTCCTTCCCTTTAGGCATCTCCCATTAGTGATCACCACAGAGGATCACTGGTCCGCAGTTTGACTGGCAGTGGAGTTTTTACTGTGCTGAGTTGCCAGCGCCAACCTTCACAGAAGGCACACACACACACACACACACACACACACACACACACACACACACACACACACACACACACACACACACACACACACACGCGCGCACACACACACACACACACACACACACACACACACACACACACACACACACACACACACACTTGCACCTACTTGTATGTCTTTAAAAACTCACTCGATTGGAGGGAGGACATGCAGACTCCGCACAGAAGGTGCTCCATTCAGAGAATGTAATATATGTGTAAGTTGCAATAATGCATAAAAATGACAGAAAATATTATCTTTGCCTGTAAAATAGTAATCACATTATTAAGATATATACTGAGTTTGTCAGCTTAGAAATGCAAACTATACTGTTTTTTAAACAAATGGGAAAACCAGAGCACTCAAATGGCTATATGAGATTATTGGTAGTACCCAGCAATAAAGGACCATGGGAGAATATAATAAAGCCTACACAGACTTTTTCCCATGTAGGTATCATGGTACACTGCTTATATGAAAGTAAGCAGGTTTGCAATCCAGTAAACAGAGCTGGGCAGCGAGTATGCATGAGCCAGCACGGAAGTATCTGTGGCATGCAAATCACCTCATAAGCAGGTGAACTGCATGCAAATGAGAGAGGTAGAGTGATCCATCAAGCAGATAAGCAGTCCTGCAGACCCCGTATTGGTGTCCATAGTGTACATGGAAAAATTCCGTGTACAGGATTTTAAACAGACAACAGGGGTTGCAAAAGTGTAGCTTGATGGACAGAAATATCATAGCAGACACAGATATGTGCAAAATTATCCACCTTGTGTCCAAAACTGTATGGGAAATACTTTAAAATATATTTTTTAAATGATCTGTGTATGTTTGTGTGGCATGCTGCAGTGAGCAAACATGCTGTTATAAAAAAAATATATAAAAAGATTGCAAAAACAAATTGATTAGAATGTGACAGTAATGTATTATAGTACCCTGCGTGGAGTATCTACAATGGTGGAACGATGATGTTGCCAACAAGTCAAGGCCTGGATTCGTATAGTTTCCAGGCTGTGTGCATGGATCTCTATGCAAATGAGGTGGGGTTACTGAATAGCACAAATGGGTATCCGTGTCTGCAGATCCCATATGTGTAGGCACAGAACCATATTGGTGTCCAGAGAAGAGGTAGCTGACATCCAGTAGGGGGTGTGTCTGAGGACTTGTAAGCTCATTGGAGCTTAGCGGTGCCTGTTTGTGCTGTGCACTACTCTGCTGAACAGAGGACTGTGTACACCAGCTGCTAAGCTTTGTTTACCTTCAGGGAGCATATTTCAGCATGTTTGTGTGGCACGCTGCAGTGTTGAGCGATGAAGGCTGCCCAAAAAAATTAGCTAAGAAAGCCAATGGTAAATGAATTACTGATGACCCCTGTTTCACTTAAACTAAGGCCATTAACAGTCTGTAATGATGTACTTGGTAGGTGGAATGCATTAATAGTAACCAATCACACAGGCTGCACCTACAGCAGAGCACCATAAAAGTTGCATACACCCTACAATCTGATTTCATCCCCATACTCTGCACCAGTGGAGTACAGACTTGGGATTTTTAACTGAAAGAATGCTAGGGGCTACTGGAGGCCTGCTACATCTGTTTGTGCTAGATGCTGAGGTCAATGCTGCTGCTGCTGTGGCTGACAATAAGCCTAGACTGAGAAGGAGAGGAGCGTTCAGGCCCAGGGTAACCTTCCAGGAGCTATATGAGCTGACAGACAAGAGCTCACTGAGCTCTGCCACCCTCAACTCAGACCCAGAGCCAACAGAGGGGAACCCATCGCAGTGGAAACAAAGGTATGTGTAGCTGTTAGGGTACTAGCTACAGTTACATTGAAAAGACCAACTAGGGACATGATGGAGGTCTCACAGGCATCAGCATCCAGGGTATTCCATCAGTTCCTGGATGCTATGCTGCCATATGCCAGTGAGCAAATTTATTTTCTCCACACCCCTGAGGAGATGGTCAGCACTATGCAACACTGCTACCATGTAGCACACTACCCTGAGGTACTGGGTGCTATAGATTGCACTCATGTACAAATGAAGGCACCATCTGGTGAGGAGAATCTCTGTCAACTGCAAAGGGTATCACTCTATCAACTGCCAGGTTGTGTACAATGTCCAGGGCATTATCATCAATGTGTGTGCTGGCAGCCCTGGCAGTTATCACAACTCCCACATCTGGCACCCATCACAGCTGTATCAGATATTTGCTGGGGGACATCCCACACGGCCATTTACTGAGGGATGCTGGCTACACACTGTAACCATGGACAATGACACCCATCAGAAATGCATACACACCCACGGAAGAATGCCATAATGTGGCACATGCACAAACTAAGAACATTGTATAGCATATGTTTGGGCTGCTGAAGTCATGGTTCCGGTGCCTTGATATATCTGGTGGATTCTTGCAGTACCCTCCAGCCACATGTGCACAGATGTTCACAGTATGTGCCATGCTACATAGTAATATCCTGCAGAAACAGCTGCAGCAGGCTCAGCAAAGGGAAGGAATACACAGTCCCCCACCAGTGTCTAGGTCCCCACAACCACACCCACAGGGGGACTCAGAGGTGGAACCCCCTGAGGATGTCCCTGTAGGCAGACATAAGGGTGTCCAAAATACCATTGCCTTGGCCAGGAGACAACACATAGCACATGCATTGACAACCTAGGGCCCAAGGGACTGACACCTTACTCTGACTCGCGTACATATAGTAAAAATGTTGCCACACAACCCATACAACCTGTACCTACCCATGTATTAGCTGTGTACAGCATGCATCAGACAGAGTCAGCCCTGAACTACAGTTTTGTCAACTGTTGCATTCGCAAGGCAAGTCAGTCACCTACACACCACTTGTAAGGAGTACTATACTATGCTATCATATGTATGGACCTGCTAAATGTATGCAAGAGAATATAGTGGGATATTTGGTGAGATCTAACATCCATGTGGGACTACAGATACCCAGTCCAATAGTATGTGTTCCGTAATATTCACTAGGCCTCATGGTTGGAATATACACTACAGCAGTCAAGGGAGATGTTAATTGGGTCACATAATATTTGCACTACTGTCTATGCCAGCAGATCATGTGCTGTTCTTCCCCATCCCCAACACCCTAGTGCTCCCATACAACTGCTGTAACAGTAACTCTGCAATGATATATCAGCAGACCAGCCAATTCCAGGGCTGTGATGTAGAACCTGGCCACACGTTGTATGTCTCACATAATGCAAGGGTGACAATGTATGTCTGTATGCTGTTGATTGTGTGAGGAATGACATCTCTCTGTCTGGTGGCTAGTGTGGCTCACTGGGCTAGGGACTTTAGCATGGGTGATGTTGTTGATGGTTTGAATCTGGCAGCATCCACATCTTTTGCATGTGAGGTACTCGTATGGTGGTATTCCCACAGACTGTCATACCCCTCAATCGGTTACTGCAAGACAGCTGGACAAACTCAGAGAGAATGGAAGGACAAAGGGCCAAAACTACAGACAGACATTACATATGCTCTGATGAACCTAGAAGGTGATTAATGTAAATGCGGTTGTAACAGAGCAGAATAGCTGCAGGATGTAAAGGCCATTACTTACATGTGTCAGTAGTTAGTACAATTCAGTGACTACATTATACAATATTATACTGAAGCACCCCAAGTGTATGAGGCATAGACCAGACATATGGGGTGAAATGCTGGAAGTTCTGCAAAAACATGTACAGTGAGAAGTATGCAGACTGTCATCCTGTGTGTAGTGTTACATTATGTACCCCAGTCACATATTAAGTAAAGCATATAGCAGGGGAATCCCTTGGACAATTTCAGGGAAGTGCTGTACTGTGGAAACAGGTGCAACAACCAATGTCTGTAGCACACAAAATCCTGGACTGGAGTACAGGTAGCTGTGGCTTGGAGTAACCTTGTTATTACTGACAGTGCCACTGGGCATGCTCCTACACTTGGCTAACTTGAGCATGAGTCTGTTGCCTCTTCCTCACAAAGACCTGCTATGTGGAAATACGGCTGTACATACAGACAGCTACGTATGCATATCTGTCCATCCCTATCCCCCTCACACATGAGTAGTGTATCTGTCAGTATACATCACATATACATATGATACCGATATATATATATATATATATATATATATATATATATATATATATATATATATATGTATATATATATATATATATATATATATATATATATATATATATATATATATATATATATATATATATATATATATTGCTATATAAAGTACAATGATGCATGGACTCTCCAAATATATCTACCTAACACATTTACATAGCATACACGCAGCAACATTTAAAGAGACAGCCCTGTTATACACATTTTTATATATATATATATCTTAGAGAGGTATATGAGGGTATGTAAAAATGTTCCCACATACCCTCGGAATGCTGAGGTTATCTGCACCTACACATCACAACAGTTGTCAGAAGGAATCAGACCAAGACTGCAACAGTACATAATCCATTCCCCCACAGACCCCTGTGCCTGCAGAATGTCACCTTGCAAGCAGACACAGGTGAGCATGTGTTGTAATGTACAATGGTTTCAATGCATGCCTTTGACAGGCCATATTGTCCCTGGTGACATGTTTGCCTGTCTAACTACAACCAGCCACATATGTCCATACTGGTAGCTGTATACACACAACATGGCTATTAACAGGCATCCCAGTCCTAGGACACTCAATATAATAAAAGTACCAAGCAATATCAATCTGTAGGCCATAAGTGCTATCCAACACAAGGCTACTTTGCGTACTCTATGAATACTATGACTGCAATCACATATACAGTAGATATAACCTGTGGTTCATGCGATAAGTACTGTGAGCTATAGTGTGTAATAGTAGATAGGTAGGGTTACTATCTCATATTAGCCAACTGTGTTTGTGTGTGTGTGTGTGTGTGTGAGTGCATCTGTGTGTGTGTGTGTGTGTGTGTGTGCGCACGCGCGTGTGTGTGTGTGTGTGAGTGTATCTGTGTGTGTGTGTGTGTGTGTGTGTGTGTGTGTGTGTGTGCGTGCACGCGCACGTGTGTGTGTGTGTGTGTGTGTGTGTGTGTGTGTGTGTGTGTGTGTGTGTGTGTGTGTGTGTGTGTGTGTGTGTGTGTGTGTGTGTGTGTGTGTGTGTGTGTGTGTGTGTGTGTGTGTGTGTGTGTAAATACATTCCCTTGCAGCACTATGGACATACCCATATGGCTATCTCTATGCAATGATTATGCATTTTATGGCCATGTGACTAGCTGCTGGCCTCTACATTGGACTCCTCTACAAGGTCTGCTGATGTCATCCACCTTAAGAGTGCTGGTAGGCAGTCTAATATCAGATGAACTCTGTGACACATGTAATAAGTATTGTGAGCTACAGTGTATAATAGTAGATAGGTAGGTGTTCTAATCTCCCATCAGTCAACTCGTGTGTGTGTGTGTGTGTGTGTGTGTGTGTGTGTGTGTGTGTGTGTGTGTGTGTGTGTGTGTAAAAATATCCCCTTGCAACCCTACAGACATGCCCGTATGGGCTATCTCTATACAAGTGTTATGCACTTTATGGCTCTGTGACTAGTTGCTTGCCTCTACATTGCCCTCCTCTACAAGACCTGCAGATGTCATCCACCTTAAGAGCACTAGCAGAGGTCTAATATCAGATAAACTCCATGGCACATGCAGTAAGTACTGCGAGCTCTAGTGAGTAATAGTTGATAGGTAGGGGTTCTGATGGCGCATGAACTAAATATTGCAAGCTCTAGTGTGTAATAGTAGATAGGTAGGTGTTCTAATCTCACATCAGCCAAGTGTGTGTGTGTAAATATAGTCCCTTTCAGAACTACAGACATGCCCATATGGGCTATCTCAGTACAATGGTTATGCATTTTATGGCCCTGTGTCTAGCTACTGTCCCTAAATTGCCCTCCTCTACATAATCATAACTGATGTCTGACACCTGTCTGACCCAGGCAAAGGATATATGTAGATGTGTCAACTCCATCACCACACCTTCTAGATTTGTACATTCAGAAAACTTGGTTGACACATAGCAAGGCTATCACAAAGTATGAATGCATGATTTCACTGACTGCACCCATTATCCCTAATAGACTGTGGTGTTGTGTGTGTCTGTTGGTGACCTGCATATGACAGTGGTGCGTGAGTGTGTGCATGTTTACAGTCAAGCCCAATGCTAGGCCTACACATGTGTATGTTGGACATCAGTGGCCCGTACATGGTAGAGTGGACAGTTCACCATCTCCTGCCATGAACACATGAATTGGCTCCACCAGGAGTAGCACTGGCACCACCATGCCCAAGCTCAGATGCGGTTCTAGTACCTGATGGTGACTGCTGTATGCTGGGGCTGTGTCCCCCATGGGACTACAGGACCACATGCCCATGGCCTGCCACATCGTGGTGTGGACAGCACACTTTCTTCTGTAGTGCTGGAGGTACTGCCATTATGGGAGCATGACTGTGCATGGCCACGTGGACACTCAGCAGATGGTATTGCTGACCTACATCCACATGTCCGACGCCCAACTCCAATCAGATGTTCCAGCACAGACAATGTGTGGTCCAAGGCAGGCACTTTCTCAGCCCACCATCTGTCCACTGTATCAGTGAACCAATCCAGGGTGTCCCCAATGTGCTGGAGGCAGTCATGGACGTCAGATTGTGCTCCATCCATAACCCTAAGCATCCATCTGGTGTTGTGTTCAGGACATGCCTATGCCTCCATGATGGCCCGAAACATCCACAGAGTGACCCGTGATGTAACACTTGCAACAGGTGGTGGATGGACAGCAGTCCTCCTATGAGCACACCTGTCAATCCACCTGTGTGCAACCTCACCAGCTCTCTGGCTGACAGTGGCTGTGACCAGTTTCTACATTCACTGACACCATAGTTACCACACTGCCCTGTTCAATGTCACTATCCTTTGACTGTTCAATATATGTGGCCTCTGGGGGACTGGGTATGCATGGGCATACTGACTGTGTGCAGTGACAATGAGGGAAGAAGAGGGATGTCACCCTCTGGTACAGATTCAGCCACCAGCAACCCCACCTGTGCCTCACTATGGTCACCATCATTATCAGAGTCCAATGAGACACTGACATCAGGTTGTGAGGGGACAGTCTCTAACCCCCCCCCCAGTCACCTGTGAAACCAAGACAAAAGCAGTACATTACTACCTGCACTTTTATGTAAGGTAATCCACTCAGACTCATACAAATGAGGACCCACAACTGCATTACTAGTCTCACATCTTCTCATTTCCGCTTCCATGTACAACAGACAACCTCACACCAACATGCACAGACAAGTCAAGCCCTTTATAACATGAACTTCAGCCACATCCAGTTAAAGTTGCCAGTACAATCTGCCTGTAAGGTATGTAATATGATACTATATGTGACAGACCTACACATAAAACCCAGTATACCTAGTTTGAGAATGATATGCCAGTACTAGTGTCACTGCTTCAAGTATGTACCTTCTCCCTTTTGTATTTGAACAGGCATCTTGGAGTAATTGTCTCATGTATACCAGGCTGTGCAGCAGCTCATAACTATAAGTACAAATGTGTTGAAAGTCATTCAAATACACACCTGTGATTACCCAGTCTATGAACTGTAGTTAACTGTTCCAGAATGGAACATATAACTATACTACTCTGGCTAAACACATGTGTACATAGGGCAATATGGCAACCCATAACTTTCATAGGGTATATATTATCCGAAAAAACAGTATCATACTTACCAGGTACAGGACCACAGACTTAGACCACACCTGATGGACCTATGAAAAGGTGAGGGAGAGGTATTTTCAGAACCATCAAATGTTGCAGCACTACAAAGCAATATGTGCATATATCAACATGTACAGTAGGTACTGTGATACTAGCTGTATAACTGACATTCTGAGTATGTGTGCATAACTGAGCATAAACCCCAACACCCCCCCAATGCAGATAGACCTGACACCCCTGTACAGGTATGTACAGCCTGCCACAGTGACTGAGACAGTATTACACTGGTGAACACATTATGCTTACCTTGATGGTCCTCTGCTGTGGACACCTACCTCCGCGATGTATGGTGTGATGGAAGCCTGGGAACTGTTGTATGTTCCTAGGCTTACCAGAAATTCCTCTGTGGCTGAGCGTGGTTGTTCTGTCACAGGCCCTCCACTGGTGGTGGCATGATCTCTGGCAACAACAGCTGCCTTTTGTCAAGCAGCATTTAGCATGTCTGTGGCCTGGCATCAAACATGTTCATAGGTCATGTCCCACTGGCCAATCTGACTGACATCCCACACAAAGTCTGCCAACAATGCTGCCCGCTGTTCTTGATTATGCCTCCCCCTGGACAAGAAGATCTGATGGTGCTGTCTTAGTCCTTCCACTGTTATGTCATTCTCCACATCTGAGAAGGGGGCATGTCTTCTGTGGTATATGATTCCTGAAAGACAACAAAAGGGGAACACATTACAGGACCAGATATGTGGATGTCCACTATGTACAGATCCAGCACACCCATAATGGCCTGCACTAGCCACTGCTCCCTCACACATCATACCCCACAGTCTGGCAAAACACTATGTGTGTGGATACCACTAAGATAGTAGCAATACTGGGGTATGTCCCTGTGTGCCATGGCAGATTCTGCTGTATGTTCCTACACCCAGCACTGCAATCTACTGTTGTATGTCTCCTATAGGCAAACACCCACTAATATGTCATACGGCCACTGCCAGACAAATAGCAGTGTGCTATTACAACCACTATATGGGGATAGTCCAGTAATACCATTGTGTGTCAATGACAGAAAACAATGCAAACCTGCTGTAGTATATGTTCCCTGTAGTAAAGGTGTAGCTAGGCATACTCAGTGGATTCAAGTGAACACATTTTTTTCTTAGAATATCTTAGAAACTGTGTGGATCAAACAGCACAGAAAGTTTAGAACTGGGTAAATTAGTGACTTTTATATGGTACTATACAAATAATGCTTACATAAAAAGAATGTCCTTCTAAAACTAGCTTTTTTATGTTTTTTCATTAGCAGCAAGTGAAAATAGTGTTATCATTTTCTGAAGTTTATAGGGTCAGCATATTGAGGGTTGAGTACATTTTTTAAATGATATACGGATGTTGAAGGCAGCAAAATTAGATTAGAGTACAAAATTTACATTTCTGTCTACACCCCTGCCCTGTAGGCATCATACCTCTCAACTATACAGATGTTTGCAGAATGTCAAAGATGTTTGTCTCATACTTTTGGTTAATTTCACACAACATTGTGGATTTCTGACAAAAGGTTGGCCAATCATTGATGGTTGATGTCAGAAAATAAAGACAGACATTTGAGTTTAAGACGTCATACCCTTCAGAACACAGTTATGCTACTGTAGTACCTGTTCATAGGTTCATAGGCTCATAGGTGTGCACTAGGCTAATGGCCCTGGAGCCTTTACAAGCCTAGCCCATAGGATTACCCTGGCATCGTGCCACCCGACCTTAGTTACCAGTGCCTCTGTCAAGCAGAGCCACTGGAGTGATCCCTGGGGTGAATTTTCTATTTCTTATCCACTCATCAAGATTTCTCTTGAAGAGGGCCAGTGAGGTGCTCCACTTAACATGTATGGGAAGTCTATTCTATAGTATGGTCAGTTGCTGTGTTATGAACCTGTCTCTCCAGCATGTTCTATTGATTGTGGTAATGAGGTTGAGGTCTCTGGAGCATGTGGTACAGAGGGATTGAGATTTCTTTAGATGTAGCATTTCTAACAGAGCTGGGTCAGACATGGCTTTGTAAGTCAAGCAGAGATCGCCTCTAAGTAGGCAATATGTGACAGAGAATAGTTGGAGTTTTTTGAGTCTGTCCATATAGGACAAGTGTTTAAGGTCTAGGATTCTTTTTGTAAGGTACTTCTGTGGCTTCTACAGTTGTTGCAGGTGTCTAATGAAGTGCATACCAAATGGGGCATTGTACTCTATGGTTGGCCTAATGAGGGAAGAGTAGAGGGAGACAATGACCTCTTTCTTCCTGGATGCAAAACCCTTAGTAATGAAATGTGCCACATAGGGCTTTCTGACCACAGTGGCAATGTGGTGGTCAAAAGAGAGGTTGTTGTCAACCTGTGTTCCCAGATCTCTTATAACTCCTTCTGTGTTCAGTGGACTACCACCGATGTGGTAATTCATGGGAACTGTGTTTTTCCCAAAGGGGATGATGACACATTTTTGGCATTGAGCTTAAGGCCATGGTTCTGACACCAGTTGTTGGTCTCAGTGAGGCCTCTCTGTAGGATGTCAACATCGCCTAGGAAGTTAATAACAGCTCCCAATATGCAATTGTCTGTGAATTTTGTCAGCCAGAGACCCTTCATGTTGGCCTGGACTTCAGAGACGTAGATACCAAACAGGAGAGGACCCAGGACTGAACCCTGTGGGACTCCACTTGTGACTGGTTGGCAGTCTGACTTGGAGTTAGCTACTTTCACACTGTGGGTTCTATCTGTGAGCCAATTTGCAACCCACCTAGAGATATAGGGGTTGATGCCTAGCTTAGTGAGTTTTTCTATGATTCCTGAGTGGGAAATGGTATCCAAGGCCTTGGCCAGATCAAGGTACGTTGTATGAACCATCTTGCCTTCATCCACAGCTCTGGTTACTGACTCAAAGAAGTCAACCAAGTTGAGCAGGCATGATCTACCCTTCCCAAAACCAAACCGTGTGGGATCCAGAGTTTGGAGATTTTCTATATCCTTGTTTATTAGGTCCATGATGATGAGTTCCATAGCTTTGCATATCAGACTCGTCAGGCTAATGGGGCAATAGTTCCCAGGGTCTGTAGTCTCTCCTCCTTCATGGAGAGGGATGACTGTAGCAGTGCACCATTTAGTAGGACATAGCCTGAGGTGAGGCTGTGATAGAACAGGGCACACAGGTGAGGTGCCAGTTCACTCTGTAATTCATGTAGAGCACAGCCATGGATATTGTCAGGTCTCATAGAAGCTGTATTCCTAACCTTGGACAGTGCTATTTTAACCTGTGCAGCAGTAATACTGGGTGCCTGGCAATCTACTGGTATTGCGATTGGTCCTCTGGGGAGGCGAGAGAGGTAAAGTTGGCACTGAATCTGTCGGCCAGTATATTGGCAATATCCAATGGCTCAGTATAGGAGGTACCATTATGCAGTAGCTCAGAGATAATCTGGGTATTGCCGCGGAGATTCCTTACATAGCTATAGAAGGCCTTGTGGTTGTCTTTACTATCTGCTACAATTCTGTTTTCATGGCTAGTTTTGGAGGATTTGATGAGGGATCTCAACTTTTTGTTGAGTCTCATAAGGAAGTTTTTCCAGTCTTGAGACTTCACCTTATTCTGCATCAGTTTCCTCCTTCTGTTGTAGAGTTTGTTTATGGCAGGAGAGCACCAGATTGGCTTCCTTTTTTTGGAGGAGAGTGTCTTGTTTCTATTGGGTATGGCAAGATCCATGCATTTGTGTACGTGTTTGTACAGTGTACTGGTGTATGATTCGGCAGTCAAGCAACTATTCTCCATTTGCATAGGTGCCGTGAAGTTAGCCACCTCTGTTTTTAGGAGCCCAAAGTTAGCTTTGGAGAAGTTTTTCATGGTGGTTTCCTTTGCGGGGGTGGGGGGTGGGGAGTGGGCAGGATGTGGATAGCCAAGGTGATTAGTTTGTGGCTAGATCTAACCAGGGAGGAGTTGACTATTGGTGTAGAGCAGCGGTCGCCCATGTTGGTAATGACCAGGTCAAGGATATTGCTACCTCTAGTGGGGGTAAGAATGAGCTGGTCCAGGGCATTGGAATTAATGAATTCCAACAAATGTTGGGCAAGTGTATTGGTACATGAGTAGCTTTCCCAGTTAATGGAGGGGTAGTTGAAGTCACCCAGTATGAAGGTGTTAGGTTGGATCCTAATATTCTCCAGGGTGCTTAGGAATGTGGAGTGTGAGCCTTGGGACATGGCGGTGGACCTAAAGCAGGCTAAGATCTGAATCACTGTATTACCCAATGTCAGCTGCACCTGAAGTATCTCAGATGCATTATGTTGGGCTACCAGTCTTGGGGTGTGCGCATTCTTTATGAATATGGAAATACCACCACTTTTGGAGCTTTGGTCTAAGTTCTGGGGCCGAAAGGTGTGGAATGAGTTGTAGCCTGGTAGGGCAGGGGTGCTTTCTGCTGCCTTGAACCAGGTCTCAGTTACTGCACAAATGTCGATGTTCTCCATTTTAAGAAGTGCTTCGAGTGAATGCATTTTGAGATTTAGACTTCTAGTTTTGAGCAGCATGACCCTCAGATTGCATTTGTTTGTAGCTGTTACAGTGGTAATTTGGTCTTTGGAACACTGCCTATAAAAGGCACTATAGGGGTGGCAAGAGCCTTGGCCAGTATCCAGAAGCCCAGAGGTGACAGATGCAGACCATCTCTGTCAAAGCATTGAGGTCTGTCAATCATGTCATCCCATGCAGACAGATACTGGATCCCCTTAGAATGACAACAGAAACTTAGCCAATTGTTGAAATCAATAATTTTCTGGTTGTACTGTGGTATTATTCTGGGTGATGGTAGGATGCTGCTCAGGGCTAGGGTCATACCCGCCTGGGCTACATAATCTGAGAGCTCCTCCATGTCTCTCTTCATGTAGTCCAAGGAGGTATGTCTCAGGCCATTCACGCCCACATGTACAATGATAGAGTCATATTTCTACTTGTTGTTGAGGGACCTGAGGGCATGCATTATGTGGCACATCCTGGCACCTGCCAGGCAGCTGACTGTTACTTTCTCCCTATTCGACCTAGTGAGTGGGACATGAGTGTGCCTCACTATCGAGTCACCTATGACTAGTGTGTTGGGCATGCTGTTTTCCTTAGGGGCTTTGGTTGAGTGGGACACTGTTTAGGAGAGTTATGTATCTTGTGATTAGTGTTGTGTTGTGGTGGTCAAGTGCATTTCTGCCTTGGAGGTCTTTGCTGTTTGGGTAGATTTTTTATTGACAGCCTCCATGAAGGTGGGTGTGTGCTTTGTGTTTTTATGTGAAGGCAGTGCTGGTGTGTGTTCTGGAGGGCTATGTGTTCCATATGGTGTGGTGCAAGTGTTGCCATTCTCCTCTTGACCAGCTATTCTGGTCTTGGCTGTATAGTACATGGCTTCCAATTTGGATATATAAGTGCATCTCTCGTAAGTCTGAGTTTTGGGAGGTAAGAGAAGAGGGTTGTCAGTGTACATGAGGCATTTGCTACATTGCCTCAGGATGCCCATTGCTACATTGCCTCAGGATGCCTAAGTTCACCAGGTTGATAGGAGAAAGCACAGGGAACTGACCTTTAGACATGCCTGGAGGGGTGGGCATTAATAATAAGTACAGGAGCTGTTTCCTTGTAGAATGTTTAGTGCTGGTAGCATGTTTGTGTGCTACAATAATTACTACAAGAAATCTGGTAAAGTGCTAGACTAATAAGCTAGTAAAAGTGCAGGAGAGGAAAGAACTAGTAGATCTAAGGGAAAAATTGAACAGCACACTTTGGCACAACTCAGATGCTTACAAACAGTCCTCGATACAGCAAATCTGTATCAGAACTTGACTAGTTACAGGAAAGGCATTACTCTATTTACTTTCTTACTTTGTACGAGCAGTAGTTACTGTGTCCCTAATTTTGGGCCTTTGTCCCTTCTTTAATTATGGCTTTGTTCAGATATCTTGCTATAACAGGTTGACAGCTATGTTAGGTATAGCTCTCAACCAGACAGGGAACAATGTAAACAGGATCATGGACTTAGCCAGAGTACATCAGGGGCAATCAGGGACACTTTTAAAATGTTACAACTATTTATGTGAGACAATGACAGAATGAGAGGTGCTATTGTATGAACTTACTATCAATGTAGGTGCAAACTGTAAAACATGTCCCAATCTCTGGACCTTTGTCATCTCCATTAATTATGGCTGTGTCCGGGTTCCTTGTGCTAGGGGGTTGGGAGGTTTGGTCGGTCTGTAGTAGCTACCTGTACATACAGGTGTGTGTGCTACAGGCTGCATCTACTGCTGCAGCCTAGAACACATAGTGGGGAGTGTGAACACTTCTGGAGGACAACAAGCTGTACATGTAACTGTGGCAGTTGTGTCAGCCCTATCTTTATGGCAGAGCCAGGATAAGGGTACTTTTTACAGTCCAATTGAGACATGTGATTAAGGTACATCTGTTATGCAACAGTGCCAATAACAAAGTAGTAGATGACATACAGTTATGCTATATGGATATGTGCAGTATGTCCCTACCAGCAGGCCTTTGACTTGCAAAACTGGATAATAGTTTATTAATTAGCAGTAACCTGTGCAGATAAAGATTGCATGACTCAGTCATTAATTGCTGTCTTCTCAATAATGTAATTGCATTGCAACACAAGACTGGATTTGAAGCCAGGACTGTGTATGGCAAAATGTACTACATGCAAGTAATTTAACAGACTGAGCTACTGAGCCACTGCTACAGCAGGTGTATTTGCAAGGTATATGTGCAGACATACAGGCTGTGACACACATTGTCTGCATCCATCAGTATGTGTATGGCTTTGTATGGCTGTATTTCTGCACCAGGGTCCAATTTGGACATTTTCCTTGCCATTGATGCCTTAGCAGGTGTCTTTCTCCATGTTGTTGATACAGGAGCACATTTAACTGCTATCACAGGCCTCACTTCCATCCATTTTTATGTCTTTGGGTGTCTAGTGGTGTATTATTGCACCAGAGTCCAAGGAACACTCCCATTTTTCCCATTAATTTTTAATTCCAGTTTGCACGGTACAGCACAGTGTGCAGCTACGCTGAGACATGCCTAATGACTGTAAGTGACCATGACTATGTTTTGATGCAAACGCCTACTTTACTTAAAGTCTGTGTGGTGTGGCGGGTTAATGCAGTATACTGCAGGTGTGATGGGCTTGGGTCTGAAACATGGCAGATGGGTTTATTTTGTACGTGATTTACAATGCTATAAACATATATACACATTAGAGCTCTATTTTGCTGAGCTAAGTGAAGCTGAGCAATGTGGTGTTCAGTGCAGCTGCACCCTAAAAAAATATAAAGAAAAGAAAAAAGGGAAAATAGGAAAGTGATGAAATGAGGGCATGCAGGGTGAAAAGCTTAGTGAAAGGCAGGTAGGGATGTGTAGGAAGGGTGTAGGAAAGAACCATAGCTATCCATTTCTTGTACAGCAACGGTTGTGCACTGTGACAGATTTTGCAGATGAATTTGAACACTCAAGCCCCAGAGTGAGGGGTGAGAACAACATAACTGTGTTGTCAAGCCAATTGGACCAAACTACTTGTGTTCAGTGGACATGTGTATGAAATAGGGAGCTATATATGGGGTGGTATTTTTTTTGGGACAGGTGCCCTTTTTTTATTAAGGTGAGAGTGGAATGTTGGGGAAAGGACTTGGGTACATGTGGGGAGGGAAGCTGGGTAGAAGTGGATGCATTCACAGACAGACAAGACAGCAGACAGGGGCGGTGTGTGATACATGAGGTGGGTGAACACCTTGGATGGCAGCAGTGTGACTCATGCCCCCAACCATGGGACTGTCAACACTGTTCCTTTACTGACCTGAGAGTGGCTGTCCTGGAGGCTGGGTGCCAGGGTGAGGCTGTCCCACCAGGTTGACCAAAATGCCCTCAGTTCAGCTCAGGTGGCATTCATAGCACCGATGAACAATCCTGCGCAGCATGACTGCCACTTCTGGCTGGGTGAAAACACCCCCTCACCACTGCTCCCAGGAGGAGGCCAGGCCTCATCCCCTGAGGCAGTCCCACCCTATGCCACAGGTGGTGCAGGGCAGCAGAGGGGGCATCACTCTTCTGGGTCCCAGATGTGCTAGAACCCAGTGCCACAGGCAGTTGAGACAAGGTAAACAGATCATCCAGAACCAGCCTACCCTGATGTGCTGTAGTAATGGAGATATAACAATAAATATAGGTTAGTTGTGAACAAATCATAGTTAGTAATAAAAGCATGGCAGAACATTGGAAATAACCCGAGTACGTATCAATGCATATTATGTGAAACAACAATAAATAACAGAACAGTCAGCATGCCAGTAACAGTTACAACATAATGCCAACAAAATAGGTAATGTAACAAGATATGTTACTATGCAACCATTATAAAACAACACAATAATAAAACACATGTCCCAAAATACAATTAATGCAGCAACATATGTTAATAGTAAACCATAACCAATGAATAACAATAAAAAATAAATGAAGATTAGGGGTGGGGAGAAAAAGAAAAACAGTCCATTAGTAACATTTCAGGTTATTTCTTTGACAGCAGTACTACTGTCTATTCTATAGGTCTGTATTTTGTATATGTGTAAAGTGACTACAAGTCTCCTATAGCTGATGTAGCACATACATACCTCTCAAGCTATTTGCATGGGACACTATGGGCCAAGCAGTAACAAATGCGGGTACACAACTCACGGAACACTTGCACATCAGGTGGAAACCAGATAACTACCAAGCTGTTCTATGGGCCGATTTATTGATGCTTTGCAATCTAGGTAATCATTTCCATGGTAGTCCTGTGACAGATGGATTACACACTATTAACTACATAATATGAAACTGTGACACCTGAAAGACATGTATGTGTACAGTACAAACACTAAACAGCTGTCATGTCTTGGCTGGCAGGCATGGGAATAATACTAAATAGCAGTAACTGCAGGGGACATCAGCATAGGATGTATTAATTGACTGCAGCAACTTTTAACAGACATTCCAGGCGTAAAGCCATACCGGGATTACACATTTTATTTCTGACTGAACATTCTTGCTAATGATTTTAATAGTTTGTGATATCTAAACACAGAATTATCTGCTCATAATATGGGCTACCTCACCTATTTTCTTGTAGTTCCTGTGGAGAGAGAGGTTGTGAGCATTACGTGACTGCTACTGTAATATTTCCTGCTACACACCACTGGATTTGAATCCTGGCAAAATGAACTGTATTACAAACTGAACTACTGAGGCACTGCTGATTACTGATTGACTAAAATTTTCCTAGAGCTCACCTAGAATCATAATATGACCTGGTAGTACTACTAAAGTGTTATACTAGACTTCAGTGACTGTAGAATGCACATGCATGAAATACAAGCATAACACAGACAGTAGGTAAGCTATATTTCAGTATCATATCTGTGAAATCAACAAACAATATCAGATAATGGATTGGGCTACCTCACCCATATACCTTTATTACCTAAGCTCTGTGGATGGCAGAGCATTATGTGACCAATAATGGCCTAGAGACAGGCTTGAACAGTACTTATATGAGTTAACCAATACAATTTGCAGCCATTAGATTTGCATTCTACAGCCATTACAGTCTTATACTTGACTGCAGTTCTTTACCATACAGCCTCAATACATACAGCCCTACTGCAATGGTTACGACAACACAGTCCTGATGCACACCATTTTGCTAGGTGTTATTAGTATTGTTTCATGTTTTTATTGCACTACAGTTGGCATTTTTCATTTATTGCAGTACAGCTCTAATTCCACATTTATTGCGATACAAACTTTGCTGCATATACTTTAATGCAGTTATTGGTATTGTTTCATGTTTTTATTGCACTACCGTTGGCATTTTTCATTTATTACACTACAGCTCTAAGTCCACCATTTATTGTACTAAAAACTGTACTGTATGTACTTTATTGTGGTTGATGATGTACTCTTTCTTGCTTATTTCACTACAGTTAGCATAATACATCAGTACTCACCACACTCACATTGCAACCTGGCTAAGTTCCAGGCATGTGACTCTACATTGCGAGCCAGCTCAGCTACAGCTGTTGGGAGAGAAGCAAACTGTTATGCCAGTTTTGCAGACATTCAGAGTACATATTGGTAAAACAGAGGAAAAAGTACTTAATACTTGTGGGACATTCCCTGCCCTCACTTCTTGGACCCAGGTGTCCAAGACTCCCCTTTTCTGTCTTTTTAGGTCATCAAGGTAGTAATGACACTGTCACATGTGTGGGGGATGCAAGTGACACTGGTGAGTTCTCCAGCCAGCCGGTCCCTGGCCTCCGCCTTACACTCTGAGCCCTGGAAACTGATGTCACAACTGCCTCATGTATACAGACAACCCTCTCCTCTTACCTCTAGACACAAACACTTGTGAGAGATGCAAATACACAGTCAGACTGGAGGCTAAGCGCTCTTAACCCATGACTGTAACAGACAGGCAAGAGGAGAAGAGACACACTAGCATCACACCACCAGTCACACATGGATCTACAAAACAAACACCGGCAAAACATACACATAAATACACAAAAACATATTCGGAGGCACTAGGTTGAAATCTGAAAAAGAAACCGGGCCCTCCAAAGCAGACAAGCAAGCAACTTGCACCTCCAAACACAAGCCAGAAAGCACATAATTGACCTCAGCAGTGTGCCTCATGTCAGCCCCTAAGGCAAAACACCATACCCAACACGCTAGTAATAGGAGACTCTATAGTAAGGCACACTGATGTTCCACTCACCAGGCTGAACAAGGAGAAGGTTACGGTCAGCTGCCTGTCGGGTGCTAGGATCTGCCACATAACACAGACACTTAGTTCACTCCAAAACAAGTACAAGTATGACACTGTCATTATACATGTTGGTGTGAATGATCTAAGACGTACCTCCCTGGACTACATGAAAAGAGACATCAAGGAGCTCTCTGATCATGTAGCCCAAGCAGGTATGACCCTGACCTTAAGTAGCATACTACCTTCACCTAGAATGATTCCACAATACAAAGACAAAATGATCAATTTCAACAATTGGCTATGCTTCTGGTGTCATTCTAAGGGGATCCAGTGTCTGTCTGCCTGGGATGACATGATAGATAAGCCTCGCTGTTTCACCAGATATGGTTTGCACCTGTCACCCCTAGGCTTTCAAATACTGGCCAAGGCTCTTGCCGTCCCCATAGTGCCTTTTTTAGGCAAGGCTCAACGGACAAACCAACCACCGTAACCAGCACAGGTAACCAAAAACTAAGGGTAATGCTACTCAACACCAGAAGTCTCAACCTCAAAATGCACGCACTCGAGGCACTCCTCAGTATGGAGAAAACTGATGTTTGTGCAGTGACGGAAACCTGGTTCAAGGCTCTGGAGAGCACCCCAGTACTACCAGGTTGCAATTCATATCATACCTTCTGGCCTCAGTTACAGGATCGCAGTACAAAGGGCGGAGGTGTATCCATATTCATCAAGGATACCCACATCTCCAGGTTAGTGGCACAGCATGATGCCCCAGAGATCATCCATGTGCAACTATCAGCAGGAAAAAACACATTTCAAGTCGTAGCCTGTTATAGAGCACCCACCATGTCCCAAGATGCTCACTCAGCATTCCTTGAAGCATTGGAAAATATAAAGGTCCTACCCAACACCATAATTTTGGGTGATTTCAACTACTCTGGTATAGACTGGGTGAACTACCAAAGTTCTAACTCCTATGCCCAGCAGTTCATAGAATTTATAAATTCAAATGCCCTTGAGCAACTGGTATGTTCTCCCACTGGAGGGGACAACATATTGGATTTAGTCATCACAAATATGGGCGCCCATTGTACCACACCCGTTATCACTCCCTCTCTGGTCAGATCAGACCACAAACTGATAGCTCTGGACGTCCTCACCCCTCCACCTCCCCCAGTCAAAGAAACCATTGTAAAAAACCTTTCCAAAGCAAACTTCAAACTACTTGCGTCAGAAGTGGAAAGCTTCACTATTCCCTTGCAGAAGGATAATGATATCCAGGATAAAGAATCCTACACCAAGGCACTTTATATACATCTTCAGGATTGCATGGACCATGCTATCCCAAATAAAACCAAGACTCCTTCCTCAAGCAAGAAGAAACCAGTCTGGTGGACCCTGGCCATAAGCAAACTATACAATAAAAGGAGGAGACTTATACAAAAAAGGTCAAATCTCAAGTAGAAAAATCATCCCTAATCAGCATTAGTAAGAAATTGAGGGCCCTCATCAAGTCAACTAAAGCCAATTTTGAAAAGAAAGTTGCCAAGGATTCCAAGGATAACCATAAGGCCTTATATGGTTACATCAAAAACCTAAATGACAATGCTCAGGTATGTTCTGAGCTAGTACAAAATGGAACAAAATACATTGACCCCACTGACATTGCCAACATCTTGGCTGACAGGTTCAGTGCAAATTTCTTCCCACTCTCACCACCTACAGGGCCTATTACTATTCCAGGGGATTGTGTAACTCCAATTATTACTGATATGTTGGTTAATAGGGTTCTATCTAAAGCTAAAAACGCTGCCTCCATGGGACCAGATGGTGTCCCAGGCTGTGTCATACACGAGCTCCAAAATGAATTAACCCCGCATCTGAATACCCTGTTCAGTCTCAGCCTCTCGAAAGGATATGTGCCCATAGAATGGCGCACAGCAACGTTGGTTCCGCTGCACAGGGGTGGGCCCACAAACGACCCTGGGAACTACCAACCAATAAGCCTGACCAGTCTGATCTGTAAGGCAATGGAGCAAATCATTATGGAACTCATAAATGGAGAGATTGGGAACCTCCAAACACTTAACCCCATACAGTTTGGCTTCGTCAAGGGCAGATCACGCCTCCTGAACCTGGTGGATTTTTTTGAGACAGTTACTCAGGCTATAGATAAGGGAAAGGAGGTACACGTGGCTTACCTTGACCTTGCTAAAGCATTTGACACCATTCCCCATTTGGGTATTATTGATAAGCTCACCAACCTGGGCATAAACCCTTATGTCACAAGATGGATCGCAAACTGGCTCTCAGACAGATCCCACAAAGTAAGAGCAGTGGGCTCTATGTCCTAATCCAGACCAGTAACGAGCAGTGTGCCTCAGGGCTCTGTCCTGGGGCCCGTCCTGTTTGGCATATACTTCTCAGAAGTACAGGCAAGCACTGAACGGCTATGGCTAACCAAGTTTGCGGATGACTGCAAACTGAGTGCTATAATAGAGTCTCCGGCCAACATGGATATCCTCCAGAAGGGCCTTAATGAGAATGATGCATGGTGTCAAAGCCATGGTCTCAAGCTAAATGCTAAAAAATGTGTAGTAATCCCCTTTGGAAAACACAGAGTACCCATGAACTACCACATAGGAGGTAACCCCCTGAAATCTGAAGAAGTAATAAGGGATCTAGGGACCCAAGTAGATAGTCAGCTTTCCTTTGATAACCATGTTGCCAAGGTGGTTAGAAAATCTTTCTATGTGACCCGTCTGATCACGAAAGGGTTTGCATCAAGATCTAAGGAAGTAGTGGTACCCCTTTACTCTTCCCTCATTAGACCCATTATTGAGTACAATGCACCAATTGGAATGTACCTGGCTAGGCATCTCCAGCAGCTGGAGAGACCACAGAGGTACCTCACTAAGAGGATCACTGGCCTCAAAAAGTTGCCCTCTGCAGCATGACTGAAAAAACTAAGGCTTTTCTCTGTTGCATACCACCTTCTCAGAGGGGATCTCTGTCTAACATGCAGAGCCATGTCCAACCAAGAACTGTTGAACATGCTCCATCTTAGCAAAACCAAATCTACTCGAGCTACACGCTCTAGGGATATAAACCTCAGCACAACAATGAATAGAACATGCTGGAGGGAACGATTCCCTTCACAAAGACTTCCCTTGCTATGGAACAAAGTCCTGATCTACATAAGACAGAGCCCCTCATTATCACTCTTTAAGAGGAACTTTGACGAGTGGATGGGTAACAGAAAGTTCACACCAGGGATCATACCAACAGCTCTACTAGATAGGGGCCAAGGGTACTAGCTGCTAGATCAAGGGCCTAGGGAACTAACCAAAGGGGCGGTGAATACCGCACAATGTGGCTGGGCTAATATATGCCTTCAGGCAGATTGCCCAGTACCTACCTATGAACCTATGAACCTATGATCTGCAGCAACCTGTCCATATGGTTTTGTACAAGGAGCTGAACCATGACTCTGGACTCCAGAATGCCCCAACGCTATGCCCAAAAGTGTGCACCTTCTTCACTACCAGCCATTGTATACTATCAGTGTTAGAACTTCAATAGATTCTGCTGCATTCCCGCCTATTGGGCTTAATATAGGCTGTTTTCCCACCCTTACATGTCATTGTGCCACATTCAAAAAAGTGCAGCATCGCTTAGCACTGCACAAACCAGTGCAGCTGAGCTGGGAAGTGTGAAAACTCACAGAATTGTAGTCTTAGAGGAGCTTAGCAGCACTCAAACCCACCAATCAGAGTCGAGCAGAACACAAACATTTGCAGCTGTTACCATGTTTATGCAGTGCTTAGGAGATCTAAGCACCATTGAGCAGAGCTTAGCAGAGTACAGTGGAGCCATCTTTTATAACAAAAATTAATAATATGTATATGAAAATAAAATGCACATTTTTCATTCCATGTATTCAAACCCTGGACCTCCTCCACATGAAGCCGTAACTCCACCCATTTAGCTACAGGGATATTATGAAATGTGGTATACATTCACATACACCACTGAGCTACCTATAAGCAGTGCTGAGCCCCACTCTGTGCAAATATACTTAGACACTCTGAAACATACCTTTAAATAAATAATTAATTACATATGGTTTCTATTTTTAGATGTCTGGCAGGTTTCTGTTGTCTTATATGTGAGTGAAACTTGGCATTGCTCCACTCTGTGTTGCACAAACATGCTTTTTTTAAAAAAAAGAAGAAAAGAATAACAAAAAAACCCATAAAATAAAACAAAGGGCATTGCAGGGAGTCTCATACTCATCTGCAGCCAATGTTAGCACTACACCTCTCCCTACTCTGGTTCAATAACTGTGTTCCTCGGTTGTCCCTTGGCAACGCTCCATCATTAATATGCATAGTGCTCTGCCAAGGAGGAACCGTGACCACGGATATGGATACATTCCATGTAGGCTCTATACAGTGCCTACACGGATTTTATTAAAACCTGGGGTATGCCTTTATTCTGACAAGTTTGCTATAATACATCTTATCCCTAAGATGTATTATAGCAAACTTGTCAGAATAATGCATCATGAGCATCAGATACAAAATGCACTTAGCTGGTGATTCCAGTTGTAAAGGCTTATATACAACTTTATCATCTTCCAATGTAGTTTACTGCACAAGTCTAATCTGAAGGGTGTTATAACTCTGAGGAAGAAACTTTCATATTTGGGATAAATAAATATAATTTTACTTTGAGGTAATGATAATTCAGTAAAGAAGCACTTGGGTTCACTATTGCACTCAGCATACTGAGCAGACTTTTACTACAGCACCCACAATGAAAACTGAGTTTAAGCAAAAATTCACACTGTGGCAGCAGAGGCCCATGAACTAAAGCCACAGGGTCCTGTCCTTAAAATATTTCATCTCTACTGCCCTTTGATATTTAATTGCAAAGCTACTTTAATAATAACAAGGTATTCAGCTACTAAACACTCTAGAACTGTAATTCTAAATGCAGAACTTCCAGTACACCATACTTCTGAATTTAACTCCACAACTTTAGAAGCTTGAAAGCAAGGAATGGTAGCCATAGTGTTAAAACATAAGCAATGTTTTTCTGGAGAAATATAGAGGATTTTTACTTCTGAAACATTGATAACTCAATAAAGAAGTATTTTAGGGTATTATTGTATTCAGGTTACTGAGCAGAGTTTCATCATGGCACCAGCAATGAAAACAGAGTATAATGCAAAATATCAGATTATGGCAGTAAAGCCACATGAAATGAGGTTACAGTGGCCTGTCTTTGAAAGGATGTATCTCTATCTCCCTTTGAGACCTCATTATGAAGCTTTCCACAATACACATATGATTGCACTTCTTAGCGCAGAGCTTCCAGTATAGCACACTTCTAAATTTGACTTCACAGCTTTAGCTGGTTGAAAGCATGCATTGTGCCATAACATATTTCAGTTGAAAATGTATGTATTCTTTCTAGTTTAACACAGGGGATTTTTAGTTTTGACATAATGAGAAAATAGCACACATATATTTTCTGTATTAGTTTTACCCAGGCTTTTGTGCAAAGGTTAAATAGCCCCAATGTGGTATAACAATAAAGGGACACCAGAATGTTGGATTTACTAGCTGTATATGAAAGACGCTATATTAGTTTCCTGAATGTAGTTTACTGTAACATTTATTTATTTATTTGACATTTGTTTACCAGGAAAGTATGACTAAGATAATATCCTATTTTTAGTGGAGGCCCAGGGAGAAAAGCTCCAGACTGACATTATGTGGTTACAGTTAAATAAAAAAATTATAACAAAATCTAATACATAAGAACAACATATTAACTAAGAGAAAGTTTCTACAATTTCATTTCATACAATCTTGACTTACACATACAGACTGTAAATATTTAGACAGAGACAACAAGTTAAAAAAATTGTCAATAGTTAAAGAATTCACAACTTCATTTACAGTTAATAGAGATGACCTTATGCACATTGATTTCCACAGTTTAGAGCAGAGATGATTAGACAACATATCACAGGCAAAACTATATTTGTCTTTTATCTAAGGATTAGATTGACAGTGTTCAGAGAGAAGGAATTAGTGATAAGTATGTCGAGAGGTGGGAATAATTTAGCCTGGAGTAGTGCAAAATAGATTTAGGGACTTCTAATAAGACATTTTGGTACAACACCCACACACACACAAACATATGTATGTGCACACACTCTGTGCTAATGGAATGTTCCTCTTCCAAGGGGGGACCCTGTCATTTTGAATGTGAAGGAATCATATAAGTAGAATGAACAAATTGTTCTTTGATATATACTGTCCTCTCCAACAAACTATATCAGTTATCATTTTTTAGTGATCCTGTTAATGTCCTTTGCTTTCATATATAACCTCCCACAAAAATGATGCCTGCATTCTATATACTTCTTATATCTCATTAAGAAGAAAAAAAAACGCAATGGTCACAATACCAAATTTCAACTTACCGCTATTAGGCACATACACTGAGGCACAACAAGGCACATACACTGAGGCACAACAAGCCACATAATTTTTATTTTACAGTGATCGTGTAATGACCCTATATTTTCATGTGCAACAAGCTTCCTTTCCCTTCTTCCTTTCCTGAAAAGACTCCCACCTTGTGTATACACCTTTAATGTTTTTGAGAAAAGAGAAATAAACAATGACCACAATAATTTATTTCAACCTCTTGATCCTGCTCATACTAGCCATATTAGTTATTGTTTTGCATGAACCATGAAACTGATCTTTACTTTCATACCTAGCCTTCCTACAGCCATGACCAGCAATTACCTCTCGTGTGCAATTGCCAAAAGTGATGAAATAACAATCACACTAATGTATTTCCATTAGCTGTGACAGAGCACCCCATTCACATGTCAATTTCATAAAAAGTAAATAAAACATAATATCATGCTGTGTACAGTATGCACTGTTAAAACTGTTAACAGATCTATCTGGTTTCCTGCAAGAAAAATTAAAAAATATTGTCACAATACATGTATTTCAGCTTGAGGTTTGCAGAAACTATGCTCTGTCCCCACCCCTCAACCAAGCCACAAGGGTAATTAGTTGATGTGTAGTGGTGTTTGTTCCATAGTTATGGAAAATTTTAGACAGATATTTTTCTTACTATTAGGATCAGTTAATGTTGTAATACAGATTTAGATCTTTAGAGTGGTTATTAAATCCTATATTTAGTTATCAATAATGTGATAAATACTGTGAACATGAAAGAGGTTAAAATAAATCAGGGACTTTTATGGGCTTGAAACTTAAGCAAAAGTCACCACACAGAAGCCTGTAAGAGACAGAATAGGGTGAAAGGGTCTGTAGCCTGAATAGCTCAAGGAGCTCATACATGGGATTTTTTTAGTTAGGAAATACTGTGACCTTTCAAGATGGACCAGGTGTTTGGTGAGAAAAAGTGGATACTGTATACTGTTGCAAACTTTATAAAAGAAGAATAGAGGAAAATGATAACCTCTTAAATGTGGAATTTTTTTCTGCAGTCATAATCCTTGCAAGGTAGAATGATTCTGGGGCTATAGCTGATTCATGATTGTCAAAGAAAAGATCATTGACGACAAATGTGCCCAATTGTATAGCAATTGTATCAGCCTTGAGTGGGTTACCGTTTTTGTGGTTCACTCTGGGTGCACTTTTTCCCAAAATATGCAGTGTTATGTTTTTTTCACATTAAGCTTGAGCTGTTACTCTGTACACCAAGTATTAATACAGTTTAGCACATCCTGCAGGATATGGGTGTTGGCAGGAGAGTTTAGGACAGCACCAATCTTGCAGCCATCAGCAAGCCTGGTAAGTCATAAAACTTTAACATCAGCCTTGAATTCAAAAAAGTAAATACTTTAAAGGAAGAGGCCCAGCATAAAGCCCTGTATGACAAAACTAGTGATGAGTTTTTTTGAAGACAATGTACATCTAGCACTGACAAAGTGAGTCCTGTCAGAAAGCATTTAATTATCCACTGGGTTGCATATAGCTTTACATTCGGGTGAATTACTTTATCCACAATACTAGGGTAAGACATTGTATTGAAGGCTTTAGCAATATTCATGGAGGCAATGTAGCTAGATTAATTATGTTGAGAGCAGCAGTGACTTTTTCAAAGATACATACAAGGTTCTGTAAGCAGGATCTATCATTAATCAGGCAAATAATTGGCTTTAGTCTAGGGATTGTAGGTGTCCAGTATCCTCATTTATGAGGCAAACTATGATACATTCCATGACTTTACAAATAATAAACTTCCAGAAATCTAATATGATCATCTGAAGAAATGGTGGTGTGCTCCGTAGCATGCGATGAGCTGATAACTTGTCCTGTCCTTGGTAAACTGCAGTTCTAGAAGCTCAGATTATGGGTGTTTGGGTATCAGTCTAGATGAGTTATGGTCCTTGACAAATATTGAAACATCACTATTTTCCACCAGTCCTATAAGCATCATAGGTTCATAGGTTCATAGATTAGTACTAGGCTAACTGCCCTTGCAAGCCATTTTAAGCCTAACCAGTTATCCCATGTGAGACTCAAACCATGTACCTTGTGTTTATAATGCAAACACCTTAACCATTAGGCCACCCACCCTCCCTTTAAGCTCAAAACCAAGTTTTTTTTTTTTTTTTTTTACATTTAAATCAAGTCTCTGTAACTTACATACATGGACATGTTCCAGATGCAGGAACTCCTCAAGATTTGATGATGTGTTATCTAGACTCTTGGCATTGAGAAGAAACACCTTAATGTTGTCCAGTTTAGGGTATATAGATTTGCTAAGCTGGGATGTTCATTAGTTGGAGTATACCTAAAAAGACACTATGTGGCAGCCAGGGCATTTTTCCAGTACGTATAAACCCTTGAAGGAGAGAGATGCAGTCCATCACTTATAAAACAACTAGGACAATCTATCTTCCCTTTATACCTAGGAATTGTTCTTGGTGAAGGAAATATTTCTTACTTACCTGCATCTGTCACATGCCTAAAGAGCTGTGACACATCTGTTTACATGTCCCTTAAGGTTTTGTGTCCCAGGTTATTCATTCTAACATGATCCACCGCCACCACCACCATATTATAGTCAATTAAAAAAAGTTGCTGAGAGTCACTGTAATATCTGTGATACTGGCATCCAGGAGGCAGCTGACAGTAACCTTATCTTTGTCCAGCCTGGTGAGTGGGAAATCAGTATGCCCAACAATTATTAATGCATTTTTATAAACACAAATTGCTGCTTTATTAATGTATCTGAAAATTACAAATTAAGTACAATTCTCATGCATGGTGCACTTTATTTATTCCCTGATGGCTGGCCTAGT
Organism: Protopterus annectens; assembly: GCF_019279795.1. Lineage (NCBI taxonomy): Eukaryota > Metazoa > Chordata > Ceratodontiformes > Protopteridae > Protopterus > Protopterus annectens. Next base: position 427,336,451 of record NC_056725.1, read on the forward strand.
AATTCTTATTCTAATAATTTACCACTCTCTACCATTTCTAATTATATAGTAGGACTAACCGATACTCAGTGATTCCACACATATTTGTTGCCGTCTTATACAAAAAACTATTTACATATTCTTAATCTACATAAGTTCTACACCCCTTTTTTGCAACCCTTTTCAGTTCTTCCCATATCCATTCTAATGCTGCTTCATTCTCTTTTCTCTTGTTTTTTTTTAATTTTAAATACTGGTCTTTTTACCCTCCTTTGTGTCTATGCAACTCTCTACCCTTTCCTTCTTGCATCTTTACATTATGGTCATTTTCCTTACTACACTACTACTATTGCTAATGTTTGCATATTTTTCTCTTGTGTATTTTGCTCTTTTCATTAGAGACTGGCTTCTTTAGTCTTATTCATAAATCTTATCGCCTCCACCCCCATCGGTTCCTGTTCTGTCTTCCACTTTTTCACAGCAATAACAGTACACAGTGAGCATAATGTAAGTGTCACAAAAGGAAATATTGTCAGCCTAGCTATCTGGAATTTTGTAAATAATTGAATGCCATTTGTGAATATTAATATGATTTATATAGAAGTGTGACAGAGGGAGATACTGCCAGCACAGCTGTCTGGAATTTTGTAATATCATTTGTGAATATCAAATGATTCATATGCTTATCTTACAATTAGAACAGTATGCTATGTGTATATTAAACTGCTGGCACAGAAATGTGTGTTGAACAGAGTTTGTACGGTGCTGAGTTTAAAAGATGTATCCACAATGTACCCTACTGGAAGAGAACAGAAATGTATATACACTATTGTAGCTGTGTAAATGTATATATATTTAACAGTGGAAACTGGAACATATAAGGCTAACTTGCAAAACTTCAGGAAAATAGTTGAAATTAAATTGTTTTATAACCACGTAATAAAAATATGGTTTCAATGCAGCAAGGAGACAGGATGTCCAAAACTAGGGAGCCTTCTGCAGTGTTTTGTAAATGTTTTATTCTTTTATGTCTTCCAGCAGCTGCAAAGATCTGAGAGATATGTATTTTTCACAGGGAGATGCTAAATGCTGGCAGCTTCTAGTAATGGGAGTTTTCACCTGGGATAGTAAGATGACAAAGATGATGTCATCCTGCAAGTATTCCAGCAGCAATATTTGAGATATTAATTTAAGAACTCTCTGAGAGACAGACTGTGCATTTTGTATTTTGTCTTTTACCTGGCAGTATCAGCTGGAAACATCCACTCACCAAATTTGTCTTGCCTTGCTGTAAGTATGTTAACTAGAGTACAATAAATTATTTTAGATTCAGTAAGGAATATAGTAAAGATTAGTTTAGATGTTTTCTGTATTTATTTGATACTGTCCTGCAATGTTGTTTTAAACATTTCCTGTGATTTTGAAGTCTGGTGTCACTGTGAAGACATATTTAGTATTGGCTTGTTCTTTTATTATTTATTATTAAATATATTTAAACCTATCTTTGTGGCTGACATTTGTGAGACATATTTAGATCTGAGAGTACTTGTATATTTATTTGGTGACACTGTGCAGGCCACTCCTAAAAGCCTTTCTACCATTTGGATTAATAGTAACATTATACAGTAAGATCGGACACCCTTTGTTAAGGGCTTTAAAGTAACTGATAAGGGGTTTTGGTAGCAGTGGTAACTACCTTATAGTCTGGGCAGAAGGGGGTATAGCTAGTAAACCTGTGCCAGACTTTCTCAGGTGTGTGTGTATAAAACAAATCTCCCAGAGTGTGTGTGTCAGCTACTTGGGCAAGGACACGAAACACTGGTTGGACAGAGATAGTGTTGGAGGACTTGGCTTGGAACCCTGGCTAAGGACTCAGCTCTATAGCTGTGCCAATGGGGAGTCTTACTGGGGATTTGGAGAAAGAGGGAGAAACCAGCTCCAGACTGACTGTGGTATCTGTGTGCTCTTAAGGAAAATTGCACTTTACTGTGTGTGTACTTGTCATCCTTGCAGTGTGTACATTCCCCACTGTTGCCAGTGGTGAGGACTGAGGCTCCTTGATTACTGGGCCAGTATTGGGGCATCACAGTAAGCATACACTATTCTCAAAGAGAACACACTAAAATGCCATAACCACATGCCATAAAAAGATGGCTGGGCACCAAGCTGGAAAAAGGGAGACATGATCCTTGACAAAAATTGAAACATCACCATTTTCCACTAGGAGCCAGGAGGATAATAACAGAAAAGGAACAAGCTTGCTGGCCCTCCATATCATCCAGCACTTTAAGTGTTATCAAGGTGCATTCTGAGAGACTACCATGTGATAATGGTACATGTGGTACTGAATAACATGGGACACAAAAACTTGATGGAATGAAGATAGACATGTCAGAGTTGTTGATGACTTATTGTTGGTGTGTATATAGTAGGCAAGTTGGGAGATTTCTGCTGAGGTCTGCTTTGCAAGTTTCATAAGGCTTTTTACAGCATTAGGGTATGGCACTTTATTGTGCTCTGTTTGAAAATCTGGTAGTGGTTGAGAATAAAGTATGCTTATAAGATACTCATTGTATATTAATGTTTGTGAGAGGGATGCCTCCATATTATAGGTTCATAGGTTCATAGGTAGGTGCCAGGCTATCTGCCCGAAGGCATTTATCAGCCTAGCCAGAATGTGTTGGCTTTCGCTGACCCCTTAGATTAGTTCCCTGTACCTCTGTCCAGCAGACCCACTGAAGTGATCCCCGAGGTAAACTTTCTGTTTCCCATCCACTCGTCAAGGTTTCTTTTGAAGAGTGCTAGCAAGGAGCTCTGCCTAATGTAGATTGGGATCTTGTTCCAAAGCATGGGAAGTCTCTGGGATAGGAATCTATCCCTCCAGCATGTTCTATTTATTGTTGTGGTGAGGTTTAGATCCCTTGAGCGTGTGGCTCGAGGGGATAAGGTTTTCTTTAGGTGGAGCATGTCCATCAATTCTGGGTTTGACATGGCCTTGTATGTCAGGCAGAGATCACCTCTGAGTAGGTGGCATGCAACCGAGTACAACTGTAGTTTCTTCAGTTGAGCTGCATAGGGCATCTGTTTGAGGCCATTGATCCTCTTGGTGAGGTACATCTGTGGTCTTTCTAGCTGTTGCAGGTGTCTTGTAAGGTACATCCCAAATGGGGCATTGTACTCTAAGATGGGTCTGATAACTGATGAGTAGAGGGGCACAATGACCTCTTTTCATCTGGATGCGAACCCTTTTGTGATTAGGTAGGCCACGTAGAAGGATTTTCTAACCACTTTGGCAATGTGATTATCAAAGGTGAGATTACTATCTACTTGGGTCCCCAGATCCCTTATTACATCTTCCATATTTAGGGGACTACCACCTATGTGGTAGTTTCTGGGTACTTTGTTTTTTCCAAAGGGGATGACTATGCACTTTTTGGCATTTAGCTTGAGACCATGATTTTGACACCAGGTATCCGTCTCAGTGAGACCCTTTTGGAGGATGTCTGTGTCAGCCAGAGAGTCAATTATAGCCCCTAGTTTGCAGTTGTCTGCGAACTTGGTCAGCCATAGTCCTCCTGTGCTTGCCTGTACCTCTGAGAAGTATACACCGAACAGGAGAGGTCCTAGGACTGAGCTCTGGGGAACGCCACTTGTAACCGGTTTAGAGTCGGACCTAGTTCCTGCAACTCTCACCATGTGGGTTCTGTCCGTGAGCCAGTTGGCAACCCATCTTGTGATGTAGGGGTTTATGTTCAGGCTGGTGAGCTTGTCTATAATACCAGAATGGGGAATGGTGTGATGCGCTCCATAGCCTTGCAGACCAAGCTAGTCAGGTTTATAGGGTGATGGTTCCCAGGGTCTGTTGTGGTTACACCTTTGTGGAGCGGAATATCCATTGCTGTGCGCCACTCTATGGGTATGTAGCCTGTGGAGAGGCTCAGTTTAGGTGAGGGGTTAGTTTGTCTTTGAGCTCATGTAGGACACAGACTGGGACATCATCTGGTCCCATCGATGCTGTGTTTTTGGCTTTGGAGAGAGCTGTTTTAACCTGAGTGTCTGTGATTTCAGGGACTCTACATTCTTCTCGTATGGTTGTGGGCCCTTTAGGGGGTGAGAGGGGGGTGAAGTTTGCACCAAACCTGTCTGCCAGGATGTTGGCGATATCGGTTGGTTCAGTGTATTTTGTGCCATTTTGCACTAACTCTGAGTAGATCTGAGCATTGCCACTTAGATTCTTGACATAACTAAAGAATTCCTTATGGTTATCTTTGGAGTCCTTAGCAATTTTTCTTTCAAAGCTCGCCTTGGATGATTTTATGAGGGATTGTAGTTTCTTGCTGATACTGATCAGGGTTGTCTTCCCTTCTTGGGATTTTACTCTTTTCTGTACTAGTTTCCTCCTTTCATAGGCAAATCTGACAAGACCATAACCTAAATCCTCAGGATCTTAACTCAATTTTAAGACAATGTAACTGGGAACCTCTACTAACCCGTGGACTAGATCAGGCAGCCAGTTACTTCAACAGTACTTTTATCGATGTCCTCAACAGTATTGCCCCAACAAGGGATGTCAGAGTTAAAGCTAACTATGCACCATGGCTAAGTAGGGACACTACAGCCCTACTAAAGTTCAGAGATAAGGCCTGGAAACTCTGGAATAGGGAAAACACTGCCCTATCCAAACAAACTTACCAACAACTTAGGAACCAAGCCAAAAGACAAACCAAACTTGACAAACAGAGCTATTCCCTTAATGCCCAAACAAAACACTTAAGAAACTCACAAAAAGTTTGGCAGGCCATCATCTCCTTACTGAAACCAGGCAAAACTACCACTCCTACTCCCAACTCAGCCAATAATGGCATGGATATATCCTCTCAATTTAACCACAATTTCACTGTCTCTATTCTAGCCTTTTCTAACCAATTATCAAAAAAACAGCCATTCATATTCACCAAGCAAACATCCAAACAACATTCCACCCTAACTCTCTCACCTGTTCCTATCTAATCAATTAAGAAACTCCTTCTGAAACTTAAACCTACCATCCTTGCAGCTGATAATTTACCTGCCAACTTCCTAAAAATTTCTGATGAATCCATATCCTACCCTATGTCCATCCTCATTAACTGCTCCATCCAAGAATCTTATATCCATCAACTGTGGAAAGTATCATACATCATTCCTCTTCATAAAGGTGGAAATTCTTATGACTTCTCAAATTACCGTCCAGTCGCCATTTTATCTTCCCTTTCTAAACTTCTAGAGAAATGCATTCTCTTTCAAGTCATGAAGTTCCTGGACACACACAAACTCCTGTCCATCACACAACATGGCTTCCGGCCACATCACAGCACAACTACTGCTCTTCTTTCCTTTACTAACATAGTTAACCAACAAGAATAATAATAACTTCACATCTGCCATATTTCTGGATCTCTCCAAGGCATTCTTTATGGTCTCACACACCATACTACTATATACTGTAGCCTCCCTATGCTTTGCCCCTTCTACTATTGCCTGGTTCAGGAATTATCTATCTGACAGGCAGCAGTCTGTCCAATAACAAGGTATACTTTCCCCTCAACTTCCATAGGTGTACCACAAGGCTCAGTACTAGGCCTACGTCTCTTTTCTATTTTCACCAACAATTTACATACCACAACCAAGCAGGCCTCAGTTATACAGTATGTAGATGATTCCACTCTAATCTGCTCAGCCCCTTCCCTCCCCTCCCTTCAACAACTCACCCAAGAATCCTTTAGCTTTGTGAAAAAATGGATTACTGGCATTCAACTCATCCTGAGCCTCAATAAGACTAAATTATTGTTATTTATCCCCAACAAATCAAAAACTACTCCTCTTTCCTTTACTATCACTTCCAGAAATGGTACCACCATTTCCCCTTCAACCCACACCAAACTCCTGGGCATCGATACTGACAAAAATCTTCACTTTGATGTCCATATATCCCAAACTATCAAAAAGGTTCACAAAAAAATGGGTACACGCTACAGGCTCAAAAACTTCCTCTCAGATCACGCTAGCACAAACACGCCTATTGTCCACACTAATGTATGCAGCACCTATTCTTACCCATTTCAGAAAAACAGACCTGGATAAACTTGACTCATGCTATAATAAGATTAAGTTTGCTAGCAATTCCTCCTTCAGAACACACCACTGTATAGCTCTTAGGGACCTACAATGGTTAGAATTTCCACACCTTCTCAATTTCCACCAGCTTGTCATTACTTACAACATCCTAAAATATCCTGATAAAACCCCATCACCATGGCGACTACTAACTCAATACACAGCAAATCGCCCCCTCCGCTCTAATGACAAATCACTCCTCAGTATCTCTAGAGTTAATAATACTGCAGGAAAAGCACTATTCTCCCACACAGTTGCTAAAAACTGGAATACCCTTCAATAACAGCAAGCTCCTCTACCTCACACTTCAAAAACACCCTAAAAGCACACCTACTGAATACCTGGTTATGTCCATGTATTACATAAAAATAAATGCTTCCTACCTCTCACCCTCCATTGACAATGATGTTTTCTAATTACTTCATTGTAATGCTCTACAGTACTACCATTAAGCTATCACTAGTCAGTAGCTCATTAACCATGATCACTGCTGACATATATTCTGCATGTATTCATATTTCTAGCCTGAAAATGTGAATAATGTTTTAATATGTCTTGTCTGTCTAAAAATTCCTATATGTAATTATCTATTATGTCTTGTCTGTCTATAAATTCCCACATGTAAAGATCTATTGGTGTTCTTCACTGCTAGCTTGTTCTTATAATTCTGTTTAAAACATGTATTATTGCTATAATTCTGTATAAAACACGTATTATTGTTATAATTGTGGAGCTTTTCTCCCCCGCCTCCGCTGTAAATGGACCTAGTCCAGTTGGACTTTCCTGGTAAACAAATGTAAAATAAAATAAAAATAATATATCAACTCTGAGATGGCACTCCAGAGATGACAATGGTAAATATACTGTTCATTTCTCTGCTGACTTCATCTAACACCAGTAATATTTCAGTTTGTTCATTTAACACCAGTAATATTTCAGTTTGTTCATCTAACACCAGTAATATTTCGGTTTGTTCATCTAACACCAGTAATATTTCAGTTTGTTCATCTAACACCAGTAATATTTCGGTTTGTTCATCTAACACCAGTAATATTTCAGTTTGTTCATCTAACACCAGTAATATTTCGGTTTGTTCATTTAACACCAGTAATATTTCAGTTTGTTCATCTAACACCAGTAATATTTCAGTTTGTTCATCTAACACCAGTAATATTTCGGTTTGTTCATCTAACACCAGTAATATTTCGGTTTGTTCATCTAACACCAGTAATATTTCAGTTTGTTCATCTAACACTAGTAATATTTCGGTTTGTTCATCTAACACCAGTAATATTTCAGTTTGTTCATCTAACACCAGTAATATTTCGGTTTGTTCATCTAACACCAGTAATATTTCAGTTTGTTCATTTAACACCAGTAATGTTTCGGTTTGTTCATCTAACACCAGTAATATTTCAGTTTGTTCATCAAACACCAGTAATATTTCGGTTTGTTCATCTAACACCAGTAATGTTTCGGTTTGTTCATCTAACACCAGTAATATTTCGGTTTGTTCATCTAGCACCAGTAATATTTCAGTTTGTTCATCTAACACCAGTAATATTTCAGTTTGTTCATCTAACACCAGTAATATTTCGGTTTGTTCATCTAACACCAGTAATGTTTCGGTTTGTTCATCTAACACCAGTAATATTTCAGTTTGTTCATCTAACACCAGTAATATTTCGATTTGTT